>NC_057804.1:471923086-472128776 GCF_018294505.1 Triticum aestivum
TGAAAGGACGGATGCCTCGGGGGCTGGGGGCGCAACTTTCCGATGACGTGGTGATTGCCTGATGACCTGACTACCTAAGTTTAGCGAGGAGCAACTGAGACTGGGGCACCAAGTGACTGAGCGCATTTGATGGTGTCATGCAACGGGGGTGGCTCAATGTGACGCCCCCGATTCAATCGTAAGTAATCATACACGTAAATGTGTACGATCAAGATCAGGGACTCACGGGAAAATATCACAACACAACTCTAGACACGAATTAAAATAATACAAGCTTCATATTACAAGACAGGGGCCTCGAGGGCTCGAATACATCAGCTCGAATACAAACGAGTCAGCGGAAGCAACAATATCTGAGTACAGATATAAGTTAAACAAGTTTGCCTTAAGAAGGCTAGCACAAAAGCAACATCGGTCGAAAAGGCAAGGCCTCCTGCCTGGGAGCCTCCTAACTACTCCTGGTCGTCGACGTCCGTCACGTGGTAGTAGGCACCCTCGGGGTAGTAGTAGTCGTTGGCGGTGGCGTCTGGATCTTGGGCTCCACCATCTGGTTCCAGCATCCGATAAGAATGGAAAGAGGTGGAAAAAGGGAAGGAAAGCAACCGTGAGTACTCATCCAAAGTACTCGCAAGCAAGGATCTACACTACATATGCATCGGTATCAATGAAATGGTTAGTATCTGTGGACTGAACTGCAGAATGCCAAAAGAGAAGGGGAAACCCTAGCCTATCAAAGACTATCATCTTCAAGCAGCTCCAAGCATCTTGCAGCATTCAGAAGAGTATAGAATAGCAGTTTATATTTAGCAAACATGTTGTAACATTAGCGCCCAAAGATCACTTCCTCGACTCCCTGCGAGGAAACAATCCCGGAGCCATCATTTCCATTACATGCCTCAACATTCAGTATCCAGTTCTAGTTGTATCGATCGGGATACAACTCCGAGTGCCCGTTACCGTAGGACAAGCTATCGATAGATGTTTTCTTACCTGTAGGGGTGCACCAACTTACCCAACACGCTCGATCAACTCCAGCCGGACACACCATCAGGTCATGACTGGCCTCGGCCGATCAACACACCATAGTCCTACCTAGGCTCAACAGAGAGGCCAGCACGCCGGTCTACATCCTAAATGCGAAGGGGTCATGGCCAATCGCCCTTTGCAATCCTGCGTGTTGCGAGGGTGGCCGGTGAGCAAACTTGGCAACCTTTAAATAAGGCAGGTGCTTACGTAATCCAACCCGGTGCGCGCCGCTCCATCGCTGAGGTCAGTGAGCTTTCAGCTGATACGTACGATGCAGAGTGCCCATACTTATTCATGCGTGGTGGTTAGTGCTATCAGGCCAGAGGCCCCTCGGATCAAATATCCAAACCGTTAGTGTGTCGGTAGTGCGGCCACGAGCAGAGACTCGCGAAAGATGTGACCCCGTCGCCCTGTCTCGAGGACTTGCGACAAGGGCTAAGAATGCCCGACCACGCCTTGTATTCAAGTCTCGGGTACCCTCTAGGTCAACCCGTCTCCACATCACTCACGGGTACCCCTCAAGGTCGACCCGCCTCTGCAAGTAACAATTGTAAAGTCCAAGTATCCATGTGTCCAAACACCAGGGGGAAACCCCGAAGAATCACCCTCGGTGGATTCCACCCGATGTAATCATCAAGGTGAACGTAGGAGGAACCACCCTCGAAGTTCATGTCAGCATTCTGGGAATGGGGTCCCCAGACCTGCCTGCCTGCGGCCTGCGGCGTGGCTCAAGCAGTGGCTCAGTATGGCTCTTCTTCATCAACCCAAGCTCAAGACCCTCGCGAGGGGCCAAGCCTCGCAGGGCAGACGACGCAAGGCTTCCTCGGGGGAGGCCTCACCAGGCAGGCTCGCGAGGAGGCGGGGAGATCAAGGCAAGGAGTACGTCGCGAGGTCCTCGTGACGCAAGCCATGACGATCAAGACCAGGCGGGCGCAAGCCTGTGTAGTGTCCTTGTTTCCTCTTTGGTGCAAAGGGGGCAAGCGCAGCGCGGAGTATCGAGGCATCAAGCAAAGGTTACCATATCGGTGCAACAAGACCAAGACCAGCAAAGTGGCAGGACGAAGGTCACCGTGGAGCCCACGACAGCGTCATCACCAGTGCCTTTGGCAGTCGAAGACCAATGATACGTCAATTTTGCATCATGCTTTTATATCAATATTTATTGCATTATGGGCTATTATTACACATTATGTCTCAATTTTTATGGCTATTATCTCTTATTTTACAAGGTTTATCATGAAGAGGGAGAATGCCGGCAGCTGAGATTCTGGCTGGAAAATGAGCAAATATTGGAAACCTATTCTGCACAGCTCCAAAAATCCTGAAACTCCACGAAAGTCATTTTTGGAATTAATAAGAATTATTGAGCGAAGAAAATACCAAAGGGGGCCCACACCCTGGCTAGGAGGGTGGGGGCGCCCCCCTTACTGGGCGCGCCCCTGTCTCCTGGGCCCCCTGGTGGCCCTCCGGTGCCCATCTTCTGCTATATGAAGGCTTTTACCCTGGAAAAAATCATAAGCAAGCTTACGGGACGAAACTCCGCCCCCACGAGGCGGAACCTTGGCAGAACCAATCTAGGGCTCCGGTGGAGCTGTTCTTCCGGGGAAACTTCCCTCCGGGAGGGGGAAATCATCACCATCGTCATTGCCAACGATCCTCTCATCGGGAGGGGGTCAATCTCCATCAACATCTTCATCAGCACCATCTCCTATCAAAACCCTAGTTCATCTCTTGTATCCAATCTTGTATCAAAACCACAAATTGGTACTGTGGGTTGCTAGTAGTGTTGATTACTCCTTGTAGTTGATGCTAATTGGTTTACTTGGTGGAAGATCATATGTTCAGATCCTTAATGCATATTAATACTCCTCTGATCATGAACATGAATATGCTTTGTGAGTAGTTATGTTTGTTCCTGAGGACATGGGTGAAGTCCTACTATTAGTAGTCATGTGAATTTGTTATTCGTTCGATATTTTGATGAGATGTATGTTGTCTCTCCTCTAGTGGTGTTATGTGAACGTCGACTACATGAAACTTCACCATAATTTGGGCCTAGAGGAAGGCATTGGGAAGTAATAAGTAGATGATGGGTTGCTAGAGTGACAGAAGCTTAAACCCTAGTTTATACGTTGCTTCGTAAGGGGCTGATTTGGATCCACTAGTTTCATGCTATGGTTAGGTTTACCTTAATACTTCTTTTGTAGTTGCGGATGCTTGCAATAGTGGTTAATCATAAGTGGGATGCTTGTCCAAGAAAGGGCAGTACCCAAGCACCGGTCCACCCACATATCAAATTATCAAAGTACCGAACGCGAATCATATGAGCGTGATGAAAACTAGCTTGACGATAATTCCCATGTGTCCTCGGGAGCGCTTTTCTCATTATAAGAAATTGTCCAGGCTTGTCCTTTGCTACAAAAAGGATTGGGCCACCTTGCTGCACTTTATTTACTTTCATTGCTTGTTAACCGTTACAAATTATCTTATCACAAAACTATCTGTTACCTACAATTTTAGTGCTTGCAGAGAATACCTTACTGAAAATCGCTTGTTATTTCCTCCTGATCCTCGTTGGGTTCGACACTCTTACTTATCAAAAGGACTACGATAGATCCCCTATACTTGTGGGTCATCAAGACTCTTTTCTGGCGCCATTGCCGGGGAGTGAAGCGTCTTTGGTGAGTGGAACTTGGTAAGGAAACATTTATATAGTGTGCTAAAATTTTCTGTCACTTGTTACTATGGAAACTAATCCTTTGAGGGGCTTGTTCGGGGTATCTTCGCCCTGACCAGTAGAGCAAAGAGTTGCTCCTCAAGCTACCGAACCTACTGAAAATATTTACTTGGAGAGTCCTTCGGGTATGATAGAGAAACTGCTAGCTAATCCCTTTGCAGGAGATGGAACATTGCATCCCGATTTACACCTTATCTTTGTGGATGAAGTTTGTGGATTATTTAAGCTTGCAGGTATTCCCGATGATGTTGTTAAGAGGAAGGTCTTCCCTTTATCTTTGATGGGAGACGCATTGACATGGTATAGGCTATGTGATGATACGGGATCTTGGAACTATAAACGATTGAAGTTGGAATTTCACCAGAAGTTCTACCCTATGCATCTTGTTCATCGTGATCGTAATTACATATATAATTTTTGGCCTCGCGAAGGAGAAAGCATCGCTCAAGCTTGGGGGAGGCTTAAGTCAATGTTATATTCATGCCAAAATCATGAGCTCTCAAGAGATATGATTATTCAAAAAATTTATGCTCGGCTTTCTCTCAATGATCGCACCATGCTTGATACTTCTTGTTTTGGTTCTTATATGCTGAAGACTATTGAATTCAAGTGGGACTTGTTGGAAAGAATTAAACGCAACTCTGAAGATTCCGGTTCCGATGATGGTAAGGAGTCATGTATAACACCTAAGTTTGATTGTGTTAAATCTTTTATGGATACCGATGCTTTTCGTGGATTTAGCGCTAAATATGGACTTGACTCTGAGATAGTAGCTGCTTTTTGTGAATCTTTTGCTGCTCATGTTGATCTCCCTAAGGAGAAGTGGTTTAAATATAATCCTCCCACTGAAGTAAAAGTAGTTGCACCTATTACAGTTGAAGAAAATACTATCACTTATAATGATCATATTGTTCCTATTACTTATGTTGAGAAACAACCTTTTCCTGTTAGGATAAAGGATCATGCTAAAGCTTCAACTGTTGTTTGTAAGAGTAATACTAGAACTGATACACCCCCTGAGCAAATCAAAGTTGAACCTAGTATTGATGTGGTTAAAGATCTCTTGGATGATAATATAGATGGGAATGTTATTTATTTCTATGGTGAAACTGCTAATATTGCTAGACCAGATGCTAAGATACATAGACCTGTTATAGGCATGCCTGTTATTTCTGTTAAGATATGAGATCATTGTTATCATGGCTTATGTGATATGGGTGCTAGTGCTAGTGCAATACCTATTTCCTTATATAAAGAAATTATGCATGATATCACACCCGCTGAGTTGGAAGGTATTGATGTTACTATTAAGCTTGCCAATAGAGATACTATTTCACTAGTTGGGATTGTTAGAGATGTAGAAGTCTTGTGTGGGAAAGTTAAATATCATGTTGATTTTCTTGTTCTTGGTTCCCCACAGGATGTCTTTTGTCCCATTATATTTGGTAGACCCTTCTTGAATACTGTTAATGCTAGGATTGATTGTGAAAAGGATATTGTTACAATTGGCTTAGGGGATATGTCTCATGAGTTTAATTTTGCTAAGTTTCGTAGACAACCTTGTGATAAAGAATCACCTAGTAAGGATGAGATTATTGGTCTTGCTTCTATTGCCGTGCCTCCTACTGATCCGTTAGAACAATATTTGCTAGACCATGAAAATGTTATGTTTATGGATGAAAGAAGGGAAATAGATAAAGTATTCCTTCAACAGGGTCCTATTCTGAAACACAACTTGCCCGTTGAAATCCTAGGGGATCCCCCTCCACCCAAGAGTGATCCCGTGTTTGATCTCAAACCTTTACCTGATAATCTTAAATATGCTTATCTCGATAAAAGAAGATATATCCTGTTATTATTAGTGCTAACCTTTCAGAAGAGGAAAGATTGTTGAAAACTCTTAAGAAACACCGTGCTGCTATTGGATATACTCTGGATGACCTTAAGGGCATTAGTCCCACTCTATGCCAACATAAAATAAAAGTGGAGAAAGATGCCAAACCAGTTAGAGATCCTCAACGACGGTTAAATCCTAAGATGAAAGAAGTGGTAAGAAAGGAGATACTAAAGCTCCTTGAGGCAGGTATAATTTAGTCCTTGTTGATAGTGATTGGGTAAGCCCTGTCCATTGCGTCCCTAAGAAGGGAGGTATTACTGTCGTTCCGAATGATAAAGATGAATTGATCCCGCAAAGAATTATTACAGGTTATAGGATGGTAATTGATTTCCATAAATTAAATAAAGCTACTAAGAAAGATCATCACCCTTTACCTTTTGTTAATCAAATGCTAGAAAGACTATCCAAACACACACATTTCTGTTTTCTAGATGGTTATTCTGGCTTCTCTCAAATACCTGCATCAGCGGAGGATCAATCAAAAACTACTTTTACTTGCCCTTTCGGTACTTTTGCTTATAGACATATGCCTTTTGGTTTATGTAATGCACCTGCTACCTTTCAAAGATGCATGATGGCTATATTCTCTGACTTTTATGAAAAGATTTGTGAGGTATTCATGGATGATTTCTCCGTTTATGGATCCTCTTTTGATGATTGCTTGAGCAAGCTTGATCGAGTATTGCAGAGATGTGAAGACACTAGTCTCGTCTTGAATTGGGAAAAGTGCCACTTTATGGTTAATGAAGGCATTCTCTTGGGGCATAATTTTTTTGAAAGAGGTATTGAAGTTGATAAAGCTAAAGTTGATGCTATTGAAAAGATGCCATGTCCCAAAGACATTAAAGGTATAAGAAGTTTCCTTGGTCATGCCGGTTTTTATAGGAGGTTCATTAAGGACTTTTCTAAAATCTCTAGGCCTCTGACTAATTTATTGCAAAAAGATATTCCTTTTGTCTTTGATGATGATTGTGTAGAAGCTTTTGAAATACTTAAGAAAGCTTTGATCACTGCGCCTATTGTTCAGCCACCTGATTGGAATTTACCCTTTGAAATTATGAGTGATGCTAGTGATTATGTTGTAGGTGCTGTTCTAGGGCAAAGAGTTGATAAGAAATTGAATGTTATCCAGTATGCTAGTAAAACTCTTGATACTTCCCAGAGAAATAATGCTACTACTGAAAAAGAATTCTTAGCAGTTGTATTTTCTTGTGATAAGTTCAGACCTTATATTGTTGATTCTGAAGTTACTATTCACACTGATCATGCTGCTATGAAATATCTTATGGAAAAGAAAGATGCTAAGCCTAGACTTATTAGATGGGTTATCTTGCTCCAAGAATTTGATTTGCATATTATTGATAGAAAGGGAGCTGAGAACCCCGTTGCAGACAACTTGTCTAGGTTAGAGATTGTTCTTGATGACCCACTACCTATTGATGATAGCTTTCCTGATGAACAATTAGCGATCATTAATGCTTCTTGTACTGCTCCATGGTATGCTGATTATGCTAAATATATTGTTGCTAAATTTATACCACCTAGTTTCACATACCAGCAAAAGAAGAAGTTCTTTTATGATTTAAGACATTACTTCTGGGATGACCCACACCTTTATAAAGAAGGAGTAGATGGTGTTATTAGACATTGTGTACCTGAGCATGAACATGAACAGATCCTACGCAAGTGTCACTCTGAACCATATGGAGGACACCACGCTGGAGATAGAACTGCACATAAGGTATTGCAATCCGGTTTTTATTGGCCTACTCTCTTCAAAGATGCTCGTAAGTTTGTCTTGTCTTGTGATGAATGTCAAAGAATTGGTAATATTAGTAGACGTCAAGAAATGCCTATGAATTATTCTCTTGTTATTGAACCATTTGATGTTTGGGGCTTTGATTATATGGGACCTTTTCTGCCTCTAATGGATATACACATATTTTAGTTGCTGTTGATTACGTTACTAAGTGGATAGAAGCTATTCCAACTAGTAGTGCTGATCATAACACCTCTATTAAGATGCTCAAAGAAGTTATTTTTCCGAGGTTTGGAGTCCCTAGATACTTATGACTAATGGTGGTTCACATTTTATTCATGGTGCTTTTCGTAAAATGCTTGTTAAGTATGATGTTAATCATAGAATTGCATCTCCTTATCACCCTCAGTCTAGTGGTCAAGTAGAGTTGAGAAATAGAGAGCTCAAATTAATTTTGCAAAAGACTGTCAATAGATCTAGAAAGAATTGGTCCAAGAAACTTGATGATGCATTATGGGCCTATAGAACTGCATATAAAAATCCTATGGGTATGTCTCCGTATAAGATGGTTTATGGGAAATCATGTCACTTACCTCTCGAACTTGAACATAAAGCATATTGGGCTATTAAAGAGCTCAACTATGATTTCAAACTTGCCGGTGAGCAGAGGTTATTTGACATTAGCTCACTTGATGAATGGAGAACCCAAGCCTATGAGAATGCCAAGCCGTTCGAAGAAAAAGTTAAAAGATGGCATGACAAAAGAATACAAAAGTGTGAGTTTAACGTAGGTGATTATTTGTTGCTATTAAACTCTTGTTTAAGATTTTTTGCAGGAAAACTTCTCTCTAAATGGGAAGGTCCTTACGTTATCGAGGAGGTCTATCGTTCCGGTGCCACAAAAATCAACAACTTCGAAGGCACAAGTCCGAGGGTGGTGAACAGACAAAGAATCAAACATTATATCTTAGGTAATCCTATAAATGTTGAAACCAATATTATTGAAACCGTAACCCCGGAGGAATACATAAGGGACACTTTCCAGAATGTTTCAGACTCCAAAAAGGAATAGGTATGTGGTACGGTAAGTAAACAAACTCCAAAGCAATTCTAATGGCAATTTTTCTCCGTTTTGGAATATCTAATAATTTTAGGATGCAAAAAGTAATCCGGGAAGGACACGAGGCCTCCACGAGGGTGGAGGGCACGCCCACCCTTACTGGGCGCGCCCCCTGTCTTGTGGACACCTCTTGTGCCTCCCGGACTCTGTTTACTTGCACGTTATTTCTTTTGGTCGGTAAAAATTCATTATATAATCTCCCGAAGGTTTTGACCACCGTATCACGCAAAAATCCTCTGTTTTCATTTCGAGCTGTTTTTGTGACAGATCTAGGGCACCATGATGTCTCCAAGTGCTCCCAAGGACAAGTTTTTCGAGAGGGTTATCAACCCCTATCTTGCGGAGGTGCTGCAACACCCTCAAACCATTGAGATGCATGAGGGGGTGCTGCACATCCGCGATGTGGAGGGACCAAGGCGTACCGGAAGCGTGGAGACAAAGCTCGAAGCCATGGAGCAACAAGTTTTCAAGTGCCAAGGGATGGTGGAGCGAGGACTCAATGCCAACCAGATGATGATTGCGGAATTCAGCAACAACCACAAGCTGGATGCCAAGATCATTGGGGAGACTATCTTCAAGCTTCAAGAGAAAATTGAGCACCTCCAAGCCCAGATCTATGACTTGCAAAACCAAAACTGTGAGTATGAATATAGATTTAAGAGGATGAGTTTGGCTGCAGAACTGAGGATCCCGGAGACTCGATCATCCTTCTATGATGGTGAGCCTATGCCTTGGAAGATGGACAACAAGCCTACATCATCAACAACTCCTTCTTCACCACCTCCGAGGACATAATCACATGGGTATGGGCACTCCCCTTGGCAACTGCCAAGCTTGGGGGAGGTGCCCCGGTATCGTATCATCATCACACTCCTATCTTTACCGTTTTACTTAGTTTGATCCCTGTAGTAATATCTTGATCTATTAGAATAAAGTTTTGGTATGAAGTAGTTTTGAGTTTTGCTTTGTGTTCTCTTTATGTAATCGAGTCCGTGAGCTATATATAATAAAGATTAGTGTTGAGTCAAGGGCTTTGCTATATTGCTATGATCTTGAGAAAATAGAAAGAATAAAAGAGTTCATATTGATCTTATGGATAGTAATGACTTCACATATAAAGAGTATGAGGCATAAAAGTTGTTGAGAGTTGACAACCATAGTTTTGGTCATCGTTGCAATTAATAGGAAGTAATAAAGAAAGAGAGGTTTTCACATATAAATATACTATCTTGGACATCTTTTATGATTGTGAGCACTCATTAAGTATGACATGCTAAAGAGTTGATGTTGGACAAGGAAGACAACGTAATGGGTTATGTTTTCTCACATCTCAGTTAAAGTATATTGTCATGGATCATTCCAACATGTTGAGCTTGCCTTTCCCCCTCATGCTAGCCAAAATTCCTTGCACCAAGTAGAGATACTACTTGTGCTTCCAAATATCCTTAAACCCAGTTTTGCCATGAGAGTCCACCATACCTACCTACGGATTGAGTAAGACCCTTCAAGTAAGTTGTCATGTTGCAAGCAATAAAAATTGCTCTCTAAATATGTATGACTTATTAGTGCAGAGAAAATAAGCTTTATACAATCGTGTGATATGGAAGTAATAAAAGCGACAGACTGCATAATAAAGGTTCATACCACAAGTGGCAATATAAAGTGACGTTCTTTTGCATTAAGATTTTGTGCATCAACCCTAAAAGCACATGACAACCTCTGCTTCCCTCTGCGAAGGGCCTATATTTTACTTTATGTCTTTACATTATGCAAGAATCAAGGTGATCCTCACCTTTCCCTTTTTCATTTTATCCTTTGGCAAGCACCTCGTGTTGGAAAGATCCTGATATATATATCCAATTGGATGTAAGTTAGCATGAAATATTATTGTTGACATCACCCAAAGGTGAATACGTTGGGAGGCAAACTTATAAGCCCCTATCTTTCTCAATGTCCGATTAAAACTCCATAACCATAAGTATTGCGTGAGTGTTAGCAATTGTAGAAGACAATATGATAGTTGAGTATGTGGACTTGCTGAAAAGCTCTATTTTTGAATCTTTCCGATGTTATGATAAATTGCAATTGCTTCAATGACTGAGATTATAGTTTTTTAGTTCTCAATGAAGTTTCTGAACCATACTTGACATTGTGAATAGATTGTTACTTGAGCATGAGAATTCATATGACAAAATCTATATATGTTGCTGTTATAAGAATGATCATGATGCCCTCATGCCCGTATTTTATTTTTATCGACACCTCTATCTCTAAACATGTGGACATATTTTTCGATTTCGACTTCCGCTTGAGGACAAGGGAGGTCTAAGCTTGGGGGAGTTGATACGTCCATTTTGCATCATGCTTTTATATCAATATTTATTGCATTATGGGCTGTTATTACACATTATCTCTCAATACTTATGGCTATTCTCTCTTATTTTACAAGGTTTATCATGAAGAGGGAGGATGTCGGCAGCTAAGATTCTGGCTAGAAAAGGAGCAAATATTGGAAACCTATTCTGCACAACTCCAAAAATCCTGAAACTCCATAGAAGTCATTTTTGGAATTAATAAGAATTATTGAGCAAAGAAAATACCAAAGGGGGCCCACACCCTGGCCAGGAGGGTGGGCCCCCCCACCTACTGGGCGCGCCCCTGTCTCCTGGGCCCCCTGGTGGCCCTCCAGTGCCCATCTTCTGCTATATGAAGGTTTTTACCCTGGAAAAAATCAAAAGCAAGCTTACGGGACAAAACTCCGCCGCCACGAGGCGGAACCTTGGCGGAACCAATCTAGGGCTCTGGTGGACTTGTTCTTCAGGGGAAACTTCCCTCCGGGAGGGGGAAATCATCACCATCATCATCGCCAACGATCCTCTCATCGGGAGGGGGTCAATCTCCATCAACATCTTCATCAGCACCATCTCCTCTCAAAACCCTAGTTCATCTCTTGTATCCAATCTTGTATCAAAACCACAAATTGGTATTGTGAGTTGCTAGTAGTGTTGATTACTCCTTGTAGTTGATGCTAATTGGTTTACTTGGTGGAAGATCATATGTTCAGATCCTTAATGCATATTAATACTCCTCTGATCATGAACATGAATATGCTTTGTGAGTAGTTACGTTTGTTCCTGAGGACATGGGTGAAGTCTTGCTATTAGTAGTCATGTGAATTTGGTATTCGTTTGATATTTTGATGAGATGTATGTTGTCTGTCCTCTAGTGGTGTTATGTGAATGTCAACTACATGACACTTCACCATTATTTGGGCCTAGAGGAAGGCATTGGGAAGTAATAAGTAGATGATGGGTTGCTAGAGTGACAGAAGCTTAAACCCTAGTTTATACGTTGCTTCGTAAGGGGCTGATTTGGATCCACTAGTTTCATGCTATGGTTAGGTTTACCTTAATACTTCTTTTGTAGTTGCGGATGCTTGCAATAGGGGTTAATCATAAGTGGGATGCTTGTCCAAGAAAGGGCAGTACCCAAGCACTGGTCCACCCACATATCAAATTATCAAAGTACCGAACCCGAATCATATGAGCGTGATGAAAACTAGCTTGACGATAATTCCCATGTGTCCTCGGGAGCGCTTTTCTCATTATAAGAAATTGTCCAGGCTTGTCCTTTGCTACAAAAAGGATTGGGCCACCTTACTGCACTTTATTTACTTTCATTGCTTGTTACCCATTACAAATTATCTTATCACAAAACTATCTATTACCTACAATTTCAGTGCTTGCAGAGAATACCTTATTGAAAACTGCTTGTCATTTCATTCTGCTCCACGTTGGGTTCGACACTCTTACTTATCGAAAGGACTACGGTAGATCCCCTATACATGTGGGTCATCAATCAACTTTAGTCAGGATAACTTGTACTAGCTGTCCCCCTTCAAAATGGCCGTTGTTGGCTCCCTTTCCGCTCAATATTTGGGAAGACGACCAGGGCCCCTATAAATAGAGATAGCCACCACCGTAGAGAGGGAGACCTCATCTAAATCTCACCTAGAGCCAACAGAGATGGAGCCATTCCTCTCCAAGCACACCACCACAAGAATACCCCTCGCGAGGCTGTTCTTCCTCTGTACTGTTCATCATCAGCCCAGAGGCAATCCACCACCACACACGAGAGTAGGGTATTACACCACAACGGTGGCCCGAACTAGTATAAACCTTGTGTCCCTCGTGTTGTTCATCGTGTAGTTTAGATTCGCAGCGAGGCTTTGGGGCGTGGATTGGTAGGGAGAAGATCTTCGTGCGCACCCAAAGTTTGAACCTTAAGGCTTTTGCCGGAACCCGATATCCGACATTTGGCGCGCTAGGTAGGGGTGCGCCAAAATCATCTTTCTGCGGTTCCGCGTTCCATTGTTTCGTCGCATCCATGGCGGACGCTCGCCAAGCTCATGCTGAGCGTTGGGCTGCTCTCGCCGCCCGCGTCGCCCAGACGGCTCCCTTCGATGGGCCTCCTCATCGTTCTCCGTTGCCTTCCGCCAACGCCGCCACCGGCCCGGCAAGGAACGAGCAGCAAGCATCATCGTTGCATCCCTCGGTGCAGCGGGAAGGCCGCACCGCCACCCCGTCGCTAACTCCAGCTGGCTCGTCGTCTCACGCTCGTCGCGCTCCCATGAACGCGCAGGCCATGTTGCTCCTAGTACGTGAGCTCCTGCACTACCGCCCCATCGACGACCTCTACAAGGAGTGGCTCGCTTGCATCACCGAGCTTGTCAGTGCTGCAGGGGGCTCTCCTGTGCCGTCCCTCTCGCTGCCTCGCCCTCTGTCCTGCATGGGCGATGCAGCTCATGAGGTGCCTCCGCCGCCTCATCCCCAAGAAGGTGCCCTGGCGCCAAGGTGCGGCCCCTGGACGAGATCCACCGCGTCTAGTGCTAGCACGACAAGAAAGGAGCTGCCAAGAAATCCCTCGTCCCCAAGAAGGCGCTTGCATGCTCCCTGCTCCAGCACGTCAAGACCGCATCCCTGCGCTAGCACGTCAAGACCCCACGCTGCCCCTGGCGGCAGCACACGGGAATCTCCAAGAGAAAGCCCCGCGTCTGCAAAGGGCTCCGGTGGCCACTGCAGGCTACCGCGCCTTCACCATCGAGCTACGCAGTGTCGCATGGCCGGGCAAGTTCAAGCCGGATCTGCCTCCTCGCTATGACGACACAGCCGACCCCGCGGAGTTCCTGCAGCTCTACGAGCTAGGCATTGAGGCAGCCAACGGGGACGAAAAGGTTATGGCGAACTAGTTTCCCATGGCGCTCAAGGATGGTGCCCGCACCTGGCTCCTGAACCTGCCTCCCGGCTCGATCTCCTCTTGGGACGAGATGCGAAGCCGCTTCATCGCCAACTTCAAGGGCACTCGCGACCGTCCTCCAGTCGTGGGTGACCTGCGCCGCATCAAGCAGCAACTAGGAGAGACCTTGCAGAAGTACATCCAGTGCTTCAACAGCGCTCGCCTCAAGATTGCCAAGGTAAACGAGGAGGCCATCATGTCAGTGTTCTATGACGGCATCCGTGACGTCAAGATGAAGGAGGAGCTTGCTATCCACGAGGATCTATGCACATCCCTGGAGCTGTTCAACCTGGCGACCAAGTGCGCAAGAGCTGAGGAGGGGCGTGATACGTCTCCAACGTATCTACTTTTCCAAACACTTTTGCCCTTGTTTTGGACTCTAACTTGCATGATTTGAATGAAACTAACCCGGACTGACGCTGTTTTCAGCAGAACTACCATGATGTTGTTTATTGTGCAGAAAACAAAAGTTCTCAGAATGACCTGAAAATCCACGGAGATAATTTTTGGAAAATATAAAAAATACTGGCGAAAGAATCAAGGCCAGGGGGCCCACACCCTGTCCACGAGGGTGGGGGACGCGCCCTCATCCCTGGGCGCGCCCCCTATCTCGTGGGGCCCCTGCTGCTCCACTGACCTCAACTCCAACTCTATATATTCCGTTTCACGGAGAAAAAAATCAGAGAGAAAGTTTCATCGCGTTTTACGATACGAGCTGCCGCCAAGCCCTAATCTCTCTTGGGAGGGTTGATCTGGAGTCCGTTCGGGGCTCCGGAGATGGGGATTTGTCGCCGTCGTCATCATCAACCATCCTCCATCACCAATTTCATGATGCTCACCGCCGTGCGTGAGTAATTTCATCGTAGGCTTGCTGGACGGTGATGGGTTGGATGAGATTTACTATGTAATCAAGTTAGTTTTGTTAGGTTTTGATCCCTAGTATCCACTATGTTCTAAGATTGATGTTGCTATGACTTTGCTATGCTTAATGCTTGTCACTAGGGCCCGAGTGCCATGATTTCAGATCTGAACCTATTATGTTTTCATGAATATATGTGAGTTCTTGATCCTATCTTGCAAGTCTATAGTCATCTATTATGTGTTATGATCCGACAACCCCGAAGTGACAATAATCGGGATACTTCTCGGTGATGAACATAGTTTGAGGAGTTCATGTATTCACTATGTATTAATGCTTTGCCAAGGTTCTCTATTAAAAGGAGGCCTTAATATCCCTTAGTTTCCACTAGGACCCCGCTGCCATGGGAGGGTAGGACAAAATATGTCATGCAAGTTCTTTTCCATAAGCATGTATGACTATATTTGGAATACATGCCTACATTACATTGATGAACTGGAGCTAGTTCTGTGTCACCCTATGTTATAGCTATTACATGAGGAATCGCACCCGACATAATTATCCATCACTGATCCAATGCCTACGAGCTTTTCACATATTGTGCTTTGCTTATTTACTTTTCCGTTGCTACTGTTACAATTACTACAAAACTTCTATCTTTACTTTTGCCACTGTTACCATTACTATCATACTACTTTGCTACTAAATACTTTGCTGTAGATACTAAGTTATCCAGGTGTGGTTGAATTGACAACTCAACTGCTAATACTTAAGAATATTCTTTGGCTCCCCTTGTGTCGAATCAGTAAATTTGGGTTGAATACTCTACCCTCGAAAGTTGTTGCGATCCCCTACACTTGTGGGTTATCAAGACTAATTTCTGGCGCCGTTGGGAGCATAGCTCTATTCCTTGAGTCACTTGGGATTTATATCTGCTGATCACTATGAAGAACTTGAAAGACGCAAGAACTAAGATTCTTCCCTCAACTACGAGGGGAGGTAAGGAACTGCCATCTAGCTATGCACTAGATTCTCCTTCTATTATTTGTAAGCTTGCGACACCGAAACCTACTACTTCTCTGAATTCTGATATTTTGCATGTTATTGATGATGCCACTTCTGCTATGCATGATACTTGTGATGAAACTACTTCTGTGCGTGATACTACTTTGCCATTAGGTGAATTTCTTGATGAACAACTTGCTAGGGTTAGAGAGAATGAAATTATTGAAGATGCTATTATTGATGATAGTGATGATGAAAGTTCTCCCCGTGATTATGAATTACCTGTTGTTCCTGAGGGTTATGTTATGAATGAGGAAGCTGGTAGAGCTATCTTTGCTTGCAAAGATAGATATAATCTTGAGAAGTTATTAGCTAAATGGAAGCAGCAATCTATTAATGCTAAAATGAAACCTGACCCTTGTATTGCTACTTCACCTATCTGTGTTACTGATAAGGATAATGAATTCTCTGTTGATCCTAAAATAATTACTTTAGTTGAATCTGATCCTTTTTATGGCCTTGAATCTGAAACTGTTGTGGCACATCTTACCAAGTTAAATGATATAGCCACTGTGTTTACTAATGATGAGAAGTCTTGCTATTAGTATATCCTCAAGATATTTCCGTTCTCATTAAAGGGTGATGCTAAGACTTGGTTTAATTCTCTTGATCCTGGTTGTGTGCGTAGTCCCGAGGATATGATTTATTACTTCTCTGCTAAATATTTCCCTGCTCATAAGAAACAAGCTGCCTTGCGGGAAATATATAATTTTGTGCAAATCAAAGAAGAGAGTCTCCCACAAGCTTGAGGGAGGCTTCTCCGATTACTTAATGCTTTGCCTGATCATCCTCTCAAGAAAAATGAAATACTTGATATCTTTTGTAATGGACTAACCGATGCTTCCAAGGACTACTTGGATAGTTGTGCTGGTTGTGTTTTCAGGGAAAGAACAGTCGACGAAGCTGAATTGTTATTGAATAATATGTTGACTAATGAAAATAATTGGACTCTCCCTGAGCCAATTCCTGAGGCAATTCCTGAACCAATTGAGCCAACTCATGAGCCTATTCCTAAACCCACTCCTAAGAAGAGAGGTGTTCTATCTCTGTCCTGAAGATATGCAAGAGGCAAAGAAATCAATGAAAGAAAAAGGTATAAAAGCTGAAGATGTTAAGAATTCACCACCTATTGAAGAAATACATGGTCTTAATATACCGCCTGTTGAAGAAACACATTTTCTCGATAACCCGACACAGGTACTAAAGGTAAATTCTCTCTATAGATATGATAACGTTGAAATTCCCTCTACTAAATTTCATAGCCAATGCTTAGATGAATTTGATGACTTTATGGCTGGACAAGAAAGTTTTAATGCTTATGTTGGTAGAGAATTAAAGAATAATGCTTTTGAAATAGGACGCTTGAGTGATTATATGGCTAGAGTTAAAGGTGAACTTAAACTAATTAGCAAATATGCTTCTATGGTTACCACTCAAGCTGAGCAAGTACTTAAAGCTCAAAATGATTTGCTTGATGAATTAAATAATAAACATGACTTTGCTATTAGAGTGGCTACTAGAAATGGTAGAATGACTCAGGAACCTTTGTATCCTGAAGGCCACCCTAAGAGAATCAGGCAAGATTCTTAGAGAAATAATTTAGAGGCACCTAGTTCTTCTAAAAAGAAGAAAAAGAAAAGCGATAGGACTTTGCATGCTTCTAGTGAACCTCTTGTAGACACACCTGAGAATCCCAATGACATTTCTATTTCTGATGCTGAAACACAATCAGGTGATGAACATGAACCTAGTGATAATGTTAATGGTAATGTTCATGTTGATGGTCAACCTAGCAATAATAATGATGTAGAGATTGAACCTCCTGTTGATCTTGATAACCCACAATCAAAGAATCAACGTTATGATAAGAGAGATTTTGTTGCTAGGAAGCACGGTAGAGAAAGAGAACCATGGGTTCAGAAACCCATGCCCTTTCCTCCTAAACCATCCAAGACAAAGGATGATGAGGATTTTGAGCGCTTTGCTAAAATGATTAGACCTATCTTCTTACGTATGCACTTAACTGATATGCTTAAAGTAAATCCGTATGTGATAACCCACAAGTGTAGGAGATCGCAACAACTTTCGAGGGTGAAGTACAACCCAAATTTATTGATTCGACACAAGGGGAGCGAAAGAATATTTTTGAGTATTAGTAGTTGAGTTGTCAATTCAACCACACCTGGATAACTTAGTATCTGCAGCAAAGTATTTAGTAGCAAGAGTGGTATGATAGTAATGGTAACAGTAGCAATGGAAAAGTAAATGTTTTTGGGTTTTTGTAGTAGTTGTAACAATAGCAACGAAAAAGTAAATAAGCGAAGAACAATATGTGAAAAGCTCGTAGGCAATGGATCAGTGATGGATAATTATGCCGGATGCGATTCCTCATGCAATAGTTATAACATAGGGTGATATAGAACTAGCTCCAATTCATCAATGTAATGTAGGCATGTATTCCATAAATAGTCATACATGCTTATGGAAAAGAACTTGCATGACATCTTTTGTCCTACCCTCCCATGGCAGCGGGGTCCTAGTGGAAACTAAGGGATATTAAGGCCTCCTTTTAACAGAGAACCGGACCAAAGCATTAACACATAGTGAATACATGAACTCCTCAAACTACGGTCATCACCGAGAAGTATCCCAATTATTGTCACTTCGGGGTTGTCGGATCATAACACATAATAGGTGACTATAGACTTGCAAGATAGGATCAAGAACACACATATATTCATGAAAAAATAATAGGTTCAGATCTGAAATCATGGCACTCGGGCCCTAGTGACAAGCATTAAGCATAGCAAAGTCATAGCAACATCAATCTCCGAACATAGTGGATACTAGGGATCAAACCCTAACAAAACTAACTTGATTACATGGTAAATCTCATCCAACCCATCACCGTCCAGCAAGCCTACGATGGAATTGCTCACGCACGGCGGTGAGCATCATGAAATTGGTGATGGAGGATGGTTGATGATGACGACGGCGAGGAATCCCCCTCTCCGGTGCCCCGAACGGACTCCAGATCAGCCCTCCCGAGAGAGATTAGGGCTTGGCAGCGGCTTCGTGTCGTGAAACGCAATGAAACTTTCTCCTTGATTTTTCTCTCCCCGAGACGGTATATATGGAGTTGGAGTTGAGGTCGGAGGAGGTCCGGGGGGCCCACGAGATAGTAGGGTGCGCCCGTAGGGGGGGCGCCCCCCTGTCTCGTGGACAGCCCATGGCCCCCCTGGCCTTGATTCTTTCGCCAAAAATTCTTATTAATTTTGAAAAGTGCCTCCGTGAATTTCCAGGACATTCCGAGAACTTTTCTTTTCTACACGTAAAACAACATCATGGCAGTTCTGCTGAAAACAACGTCAGTCCGGGTTAGTTTCATTCAAATCATGCAAGTTAGAGTCCAAAACAAGGGCAAAAGTGTTTGGAAAAGTAGATACGTTGGAGACGTATCAACTCCCCCAAGCTTAAACCTTTGCTTGTCCTCAAGCAATTCAGTTGACAAACTGAAAGTGATAAAGAAAAACTTTTACAAACTCTGTTTGCTCTTGTTGTTGTAAACATGAAAAGCCAGCATTCAAGTTTCAGCAAATATTATGAACTAACCATACTCACAATAACACATAGGTCTCACAATTACTCATATCAATAGCATAATCAGCTAGCGAGTCATAATAATAAAACTCGGATGACAACACTTTCTCAAAATAATCATAACATGATATAACAAAATGGTATCTCGCTAGCCCTTTCTGAGACCGCAAAACATAAATGCAGAGCACCTTTAAAGATCAAGGACTGACTAAACATTGTAATTCATGGTAAAAGAGATCCAGTAAAGTCATACCTAATATAAGCCAATAATAATGAATGCAAATGACAGTGTGCTCTCCAGCGGGTGCTTTTAATAAGAAGGATGATGACTCAACATAAAAGTAAATAGATAGGCCCTTCGCAGAGGGAAGCAGGGATTTGTAGAGGTGCCAGAGCTCAATTTTAAAATAGAGATTGAATAACATTTTGAGCGGCATACTTTCGCTGTCAACGCAACACCTATGAGATGGCTGTATCTTCCATACTACATGCATTATAGGCAGTTCCCAAACAGAATGGTAAAGGTTTATACTCCCCCAACCACCAACAAGCATCAATCCATGGCTTGCTTGAAACAACGAGTGCCTCCAACATACAACAGCCTTGGGGGAGTTTTGTTTAATTATTTTGATTTGCTTTGATCTTTTTGGATCATGGGACTGGGAATCCCGGTTACCGGCCCTTTCTCGTGAATGAGGAGTGGAGTCCACTCCTCTGAGAATAACACCCCCAGCATGGAAGATATAGGCAGCCCTAGTTGTAACATGAGCTGCTCGAGCATGCAAAACAGAATTTCATTTGAAGGTTTGGAGTTTGGCACATACAAATTTACTTTGAACGGCAGGTAGATACCGCATATAGGAAGGTATAGTGGACTCATATGGAACAACTTTGGGGTTTAAGGAGTTTGGATGCACAAGCAGTATTCCCGCTTAGTACAGGTGAAGGCTAGCAAAAGACTGGGAAGCGACCAACTGAGAGAGCGACAACAGTCGTAAGCATGCATTAAAATTAACTCATACGGGATACAAGCATGAGTAGGATATAATCCACCATGAACATAAATATCGTGAAGGCTATGTTGATTTGATTCAACTACATGCGTGAACATGTGCCAAGTCGAGTCACTCAATTCATTCAAAGGAGGATACCATCCCATCATATCACATCATAATCATTCTAATAGCATGTTGGCACGCAAGGTAAACCATTATGACTCATAGCTAATCAAGCATGGCACAAGCAACTATAATCTCTAAATGTCATTGCAAATATGTTTACTTCATAATAGCTGACTCAGGAACGATGAATCACAATATTTACAAAAACAAGAGAGGTCGAGTTCATACCAGCTTTTCTCATCCCAATAAGTCCATCATATTTCATCATTATTGCCTTTCACTCGCACGACCGAACGAAGTGTATAATAATAAGAGTGCACATGCATTGGACTAAGCTGGAATCTGCAAGCATTCAACTCAAGAGAGAAGACAAGTAATATGGGCTCTAAATATAAATAATCAATCATGCATATGAGAGCCACTAAGCATTTTCATTATGGTCTTCTCGACCCCCAGAAGAAAGAAAAGAAAAGAAAACTATTTACACGGGAAAGCTCCCAACAAGTAAAAGAAGAACGAGAAATATTTTTGGGTTTTCATTTTAATTTCTACTACAAGCAAGGAAATTAAACTAACTAATTTTTTTGATTTTTCTTAAGGTTTATCAAACACACAAGAAGAAAACTAGAAAAGGAGATTTAAACTAACATGGAAAATACAATGAAAGAGTATGAGCACCGACGACTAGTGTGTGAACATGAATGTAAAGTCGGTGAGAAATACATACTCCCCCAAGCTTAGGCTTTTGGCTTAAGTTGGTTTAATACCAAGGACCACCTGGCTGATATCCATAAGTGAAATTGGGATTGTACTGTGATGCAGAGGCAACGGCCTCCTGGGTAGCGACATGTTGGCGAGCTGCCTCCATTCCCCTCTCATATTCAATGGCTTCTTCCCTGGTGATAACATATCCTCCTTTTGCCTGATAATCAAAAAGGTAGGGAGCAGGAAGAGTGACAGGGGGCGCGCCCAATAGGGGGGGCGCCCTCCTCTCTCGTGGCCTGGTGCTTGGCCCTCCTCCAGTGTTTTTAGTGCCTAAAATCCTCAAATATTCCAGAAAAAATCATACTAAATTTGCAGGGCATTTGGAGCACTTTTATTTTCAGACTATTTTTTATTGCACGGATAAATCAGAAAACAGACAGATAATACTATTTTTTCTTTATTTATTCTAAATAACAGAAAGTAAAAAAGAGGGTACAGAAGGTTGTGCCTTCTAGTTTCATCCATCTCGTGATCATCAAAATGAATCCACTAACAAGGTTGATCAAGTCTTGTTAACAAACTCATTCCGAATAACACTGAACCGGAGAAATTTCGAATAATACTAAGTTACCTTAACGGGGATATGAAAATCCCCAACAATAAGAATATCATACTTTTTCTTGATAGTAGGGAGAGGAAATTCAAAACCTCCAAAAATGATAGTTGGAACTTTTTCAATAGAATTGATGCTATGAACTTGAGATTGTTTCCTCGGAAAGTGTACCGTATGCTCATTACCATTAACATGAAAAGTGACATTGCCTTTGTTGCAATCAATAACAACCCCTGCAGTATTAAGAAAAGGTCTACCAAGGATAATAGACATACTATCGTCCTCGGGAATATCAAAAATAACAAAGTCCGTTAAAATAGTGACATTTGCAAGCACAACAGGCACATCCTCACAAATACCGACAGGTATAGAAGTTGATTTATCATCCATTTGCAAAGATATTTCAGTAGGTGTCAACTTATTCAATTCAAGTCTACGATATAAAGAGAGAGGAATAACACTAACGCCGGCTCCAAGATCACATAAAGCAGTTCTAACATAATTTCTTTTAATGGAGCATGGTATAGTTGGTACACCCGGATCTCCAAGTTTCTTTGGTATTCCACCCTTAAAAGTGTAATTAGCAAGTATGGTGGAAATTTCAGCTTTCGGTATCTTTCTTTTATTTGTGATGATATCCTTCATATATTTAGCATAAGGATTTACTTTAAGCATATTAGTTAAGCGCATACATAAGAAAATAGGTCTAATCATTTCAGTAAAGCGCTCAAAATCCTCATCATCCTTTGACTTGGATGGTTTAGGAGGAAACGGCATGGGTTTCTGAACCCATGGTTCTCTTTCTTTACCGTGCTTCCTAGCAACAAAATCTCTCTTATCATAATGTTGATTCTTTGATCGTGGGTTATCAAGATCAACAGCAGGTTCAATCTCTACATCATTGTCTTTGCTAGGTTGAGCATCAACATTAACATTATCATTAACATTATCACTAGGTTCATGTTCATCACCTGATTGCGTTTCAGCATATAGAAATATCATTGGGATTCTCAGGTGTTTCTACATTAGGTTCACTAGAAGTTTGCAAAGTCCTATCATTCTTCTTTTTCTTCTTCTTAGAAGAACTAGGAACATCTAGATTATTATTCTGAGAATCTTGTTCAATTCTTTTAGGGTGGCCTTCAGGATACAAAGGTTCCTGAGTCATTCTACCAGTTCTAGTAGCCACTCTAACAACAAAGTCATTTTTATTATTCAATTCATTAAGCAAATCATTTTGAGCTTTGAGTACTTGCTCAGCTTGAGTAGCAACCATAGAAGCATATTTGCTAACGCGGTGAAGTTCATCTTTAACTCTAGCCAGATTATCACCTACGCGTCCTATCTCGAAAGCATTATTATTTAACTCTCTACCAACATAAGCATTAAAACTTTCTTGTCTAGCCATAAAGTCATCAAATTCATCTAAGCATGTGCTATGAAATTTAGTAGAGGGTATTTCAACTTTATCGTATCTATAGAGAGAATTTACCTTTACTACCTGTGTCGGGTTATCAAGACAATGTGGTTCTTCAGGCGGTATATTCAGACCATGTATTTATTCAATAGGAGGTAAATTCTTAACATCTTCAGCTTTAATACCTTTTTCTTTCATTGATTTCTTTGCCTCTTGCATATCTTCAGGACTGAGAAATAAAACACCTCTCTTCTTCGGAGTGGGTTTAGGAATAGGCTCAGGAGTTGGCTCAATTGGTTGAGGAATTACTTCAGGAACTGGCTTGGGAAGAATCCAATTATTTTCATTATTCAACATATTATTCAATAGTATTTCAGCTTTGTCGACTGTTCTTTCTCTGAAAACACAACCAACACAACTATCCAAGTGGTCCTTGGAAGCATCGGTTAGTCCATTATAAAAGATATCAAGTATTTCATTTTTCTTAAGATGATGATCAGGCAAAGCATAAAGCAACCGGAGAAGCCTCTCCCAAGCTTGTGGGAGACTCTCTTCTTTGGTTTGCACAAAATTATATATTTCCCGCAAGGCAGCTTGTTTCTTATGAGCAGGGAAATATTTAGCAGAGAAGTAATAAATCATATCCTGGGGACTACGCACACAACCAGGAGCAAGAGAATTATACCATGTCTTAGCATCACCCTTTAATGAGAATGTAAATATCTTAAGGATATATAAATAGCGAGACTTCTCATCATGAGTAAATAGGGTGGCTATATCATTTAGCTTGGTAAGATGTGCCACAACAGTTTCAGATTCAAGGCCATAAAAAGGATCAGATTCAACTAAAGTAATAATATCAGGATCAACAGAGAATTCATAATCCCTATCAGTAACACAGATAGGTGAAGTAGCAAAAGTTGGATCGGGTTTCATTCTAGCATTAAGAGACTGCTGCTTCCATTTAGCTAATAATTTCTTAAGATCATTTCTATCATTGCAAGCAAGAATAGCTTCAACAGCTTCTTTGTTCATAACATAACCCTTAGGAACAATAGGTAATACATAATCATTGGGGGAACATTCATCATCACTATCATCAATAATAGGTTCTTCAATATTTTCATTCCCCCTAACTCTAGCAAGTTGTTCATCAAGAAATTCACCTAATGGCAAAGTAGTATCACACACAGAAGTAGTTTCACCATGCATAGCAGAAGTGGCATCATTGATAACATGTGACATATCAGAATTCATAGCAATAGCAGGTTTAGGTGTCGCAAGCCTACTAATAACCGAAGGAGAATCTAGTGCAGAGCTAGATGGCAGTTCCTTACCTCCCCTCGTAGTTGAGGGCAAAATCTTGGTCTTAGCGTCTTTCAAGTTCTTCATAGTGATCAACAGATATAAATCCCAAGTGACTCAGAGAATAGAGCTATGCTCCCCGGCAACGGCGCCAGAAATTAGTCTTGATAACCCACAAGTGTAGGGGATCGCAACAGCTTTTGAGGGTGAAGTACAACCCAAATTTATTGATTCTACACAAGGGGAGCCAAAGAATATTCTTGAGTATTAGCAATTGAGTTGTCAATTCAACCACACCTGGATAAGTTAGTATCTACAGCAAAGTATTTAGTAGCAAGAGTGGTATGATAGTAATGGTAACAGTAGCAATGGAAAAGTAAATGTTTTTGGGTTTTTGTAGTAGTTGTAACAGTAGCAACGGAAAAGTAAATAAGCGAAGAACAATATGTGAAATGCTCGTAGGCAATGGATCAGTGATGGATAATTATGCTGGATGCGATTCCTCATGCAATAGTTATAACATAGGGTGATATAGAACTAGCTCCAATTCATCAATGCAATGTAGGCATGTATTCCGTAAATAGTCATACGTGCTTATGGAAAAGAACTTGCATAACATCTTTTGTCCTACCCTCCCGTGGCAGTGGGGTCCTAGTGGAAACTAAGGGATATTAAGGCCTCCTTTTAATAGAGAACCGGACCAAAGCATTAACACATGGTGAATACATGAACTCCTCAAACTTCGGTCATCACCGAGAAGTATCCCGATTATTGTCACTTCGGGGTTGTCGGATCATAACACATAATAGGTGACTATAGACTTGCAAGATAGGATCAAGAACACACATATATTCATGAAAGCATAATAGGTTCAGATCTGAAATCATGGCACTCGGGCCCTAGTGACAAGCATTAAGCATAGCAAAGTCATAGAAACATCAATCTCAGAACATAGTGGATACTAGGGATCAAACCCTAACAAAACTAACTTGATTACATGGTAAATCTCATCCAACCCATCACCGTCCAGCAAGCCTATGATGGAATTGCTCACGCACGGTGGTGAGCATTATGAAATTGGTGACGGAGGATGGTTGATGATGATGACAACGACGAATCCCCCTCTCTGGAGCCCCGAACGGACTCCAGATCAGCCCTCCCGAGAGAGATTAGGGATTGGCAGCGGCTCCGTGTCGTGAAACGCGATGAAACTTTCTCCTTGATTTTTTCTACCCGAGACGGTATATATGGAGTTGGAGTTGAGGTCGGAGGAGGTCCGGGGGGGGCATGAGATAGGAGGGCGCCCCCCTAGGGGGGCGCCCCCTATCTCGTGGACAGCCCATGGGCCCCTTGGCCTTGATTCTTTCGCCCAAAAATTCTTATTAATTCTGAAAAGTGCCTCCGTGGGTTTCCAGGACATTCCAAGAACTTTTCTTTTCTACACATAAAACAACATCATGGCAGTTCTGCTGAAAACAGCGTCAGTCCGGGTTAGTTTCATTCAAATCATGCAAGTTAGAGTCCAAAACAAGTGCAAAAGTGTTTGGAAAAGTAGATACGTTGGAGACGTATCAGTATGCTAAGTATATGAAGGATATCATTACAAATAAAAGAAAGATACTGGAAGCTGAAATTTCCACCATGCTTGCTAATTATACTTTTAAGGGTGGAATGCCAAAGAAACTTGGAGACCCCGGGGTACCAACTATACCATGCTCCATTAAAAGAAATTATGTTAAGACTGCTTTATGTGATCTTGGAGCCGGTGTTAGTGTTATGCCTCTCTCTTTATATCATAGACTTGAATTGAATAAGTTGACACCTACTGAAATATCTTTGCAAATGGCTGATAAATCAACTGCTATACATGTCGGTATTTGTGAGGATGTGCCTGTTGTGGTTGCAAATGTCACTATCTTAATGGACTTTGTTATTCTTGATATTCCCGAGGACGATAGTATGTCGATTATCCTTGGTAGAACCTTTTTGAATACTGCAGGGGCTGTTATTGATTGCAACAAAGGCAATGTCACTCTTCATGTTAATGGTAATGAGCATACGGTACACTTTCCGAGGAAACAACGTCAAGTTCATAACATCAATTCTATTGGAAAAGTTCCAACTATCATTATTGGAGGTTTTGAATTTCCTCTTCCTACTGTCAATAAAAAGTATGATATTCTTATTGTTGGGGATGTTCATATCCCCGTCGAGGTAACTTAGTGTTATTCGAAATTTCTCCGGTTCCGTGTTATTCGGAATGAGTTTGTTAACAAGACTTGATCAACCTTGTTAGTGGATTCATTTTGATGATCATGAGATGGATGAAACTAGAAGGCACAACCTTCTGTACCCTCTTTTTATTTTCTGTTATTTAGAATAAATAAAGCAAAAATAATACTATCTGTCTGTTTTCTGAATTATCCGTGCAATAAAAAATATCCCGAAAATAAAAGTGCTCCAAATGCCCTGCAAATTTAGTATGATTTTTTATGGATTATTTGAGGATTTTTGGCACTGAAAACACTGCAAGAGGGGCAAGCACCTGGCCACGAGGGTGGAGGGTGCGCCCACACTCCCTGGGCGCCCCCTTGTCTCGTGGGCCCAGGGTGCCCCCTCCACTTATTCCTTCACCCACACACTCCTTCTTCTTCCCAAAAAAATCCCCATCCGGCTCAAGCACAAGTTCTAGCTCATTTTGCTGTGATTTTCGATCTCCTTGCTCAAAGCTCCATTCACAAAACTACTTTGGGAGATTGTTGCTTGGTATGTGACTCCTCCATTGGTCCAATTAGTTTTTGTTCTAGTGCTTTATTCATTGCAAATTTTTGCTGCATAGGTGACCCTGTTCTTGAGCTTGCATGTCAAATTTATGAGGTCCCAAGTTATTCTAATGCATGATATAGGCTCTAGGCACTTGTAGGAGTAGTTTCTACCAATGTTGTTTAGTTTTATTCACTCTTATTTTGAAGTTACTAAAATTTCAGAAATTTTCAGAAAATGTTAAGGAGATTTTTGAGGGGCTCTTCTAGTCAAGGCTCCCAGGAAAAACAAGCTAAAGAGAAGGAAAAGGCCAAGTATAATCTTCCTCGCATAGCGAAAGTACGACCGTGTGAATGGCCCTGTGACAATTTCTTGAGAGAAGCCGGAATTTATGAAGACTTTTATTCTTTGATCGAGAATGCATGCCTCACCGACTTCCTCCATGACCGGATCGATCAGTATCTCTTACTCACCAATACTTTCGTGCAAAACTTTTATTACTATCCTAAGAAATCACCTCCTTCAGTATCATTCCATTTATATGATGAATTCAAGGAAATGTCTTTACGTAATTTTTGCGCGGTATGTAAAATACACTTTGAGGGTAAACTAGATGAACCACATTGTAAAGATGTGGATGGCTTTGTTAACACCATTACTGTAGGGGATCCAAAGAAGGGTTCCGATGCGAGAATTGATATGTCTCCAACATATCTATAATTTTTTATTGTTCCATGCTATTATATTATCTGTTTTGCATGATTATGGGCTTTATTATACACTTTTATATTACTTTTGGGACTAACCTATTAATCAGAGGCCCAGCCCATACTGCTGTTTTATTGCCTGTTTCAGTATTTCGAAGAAAAGGAATATCAAATGGAGTCCAAACGGAACGAAACCTTCGGCAGCGTGATTTTTTGGAAGAATATCATCCAGGAGACTTGGAGTTCACGTCAGAAGAGCCTCGAGGAGGCCACGAGATAGGAGGGCACCCCCCCTACTGGGCGTGCCCCCTGGCTCGTGGGCCCCTCGAGCACCTCCCGACCGACTTCTTTCGCCTATATAGTCCCACGTACCCTAAAAACATGCACGGAGAAGATAGATCGGGAGTTCCGCCACCGCAAGCCTCTGTAGCCACAAAAAACCTCTCGGGAGCCCTTCCCGACACCCTGCCGGAGGGGGGATCCTTCACCGGTAGCCATTTTCATCATCCCGACACTCTCCATGACGAGGAGGGAGTAGTTCACCCTCGGGGCTGAGGGTATGTACTAGTAGCTATGTGTTTGATCTCTCTCTCTCGTGTTCTCTCTCGTGTTCCTTCTATGGCACGATCTTGATGTATCCCGAGCTTTGCTATTGTAGTTGGATCTTATGATGTTTCTCCCCCTCTACTCTCTTGTGATGAATTGAGTTTCCCCTTTGAAGTTATCTTACCAGATTGAGTCTTTTATGAGAACACTTGATGTATGTCTTGCCGTGCTTATCTGTGGTGACAATGGGATATCATGTGCCTCTTGATGTATGTTTTGGTGACCAACTTGCGGGTTCCACCCATGAACCTATGCATAGGGGTTGGCACATGTTCTTGACTCTCTGGTAGAAACTTTGGGGCACTCTTTGAAGTACTTTGTGTTGGTTGAATAGATGAATCTGAGATTGTGTGATGCATATCGTATAATCACGCCCACGGATACTTGAGGTGACAATGGAGTATCTAGGTGACATTAGGGTTTTGGTTGATTTGTGTCTTAAGGTGTTATTCTAGTACGAACTCTTGAATAGATTGATCCGAAAGAATAACTTTGAGGTGGTTTTGTACCCTACCATAATGTCTTTGTTTGTTCTCCGCTATTAGTGTCTTTGGAGTGACTCTTTGTTGCATGTTGAGGGATTGTTATATGATATATCTATGTTATTATTGTTGAGAGAACTTGCACTAGTGAAAGTATGAACCCTAGGCTTTGTTTCCTACCATTGCAATACCGTTTACGCTCACTTTTATCGCTTGCTACCTTGCTGTTTTTATAATTTCAGATTACAATTACCTTTATCTACTATCTATTTTGCATTTGTATCACCATCTCTTCGCCGAACTAGTGCACCTATACAATTTACCATTGTATTGGGTGTGTTGGGGACACAAGAGACTCTTTGTTATTTGATTGCAGGGTTGTTTGAGAGAGACCATCTTCATCCTACGCCTCCTATGGATTGATAAACCTTAGGTCATCTACTTGAGGGAAATTTGCTACTGTCCTACAAACCTATGCACTTGCAGGCCCAACAACGTCTACAAGAAGGATGTGTAGTAGACATCAAGAATCTCTAGCATACACTTTCCTGTTTTACGCTACTTTGTCTTATTTGCTAGTCGATGCTTAATTGGTCATGGAAATAGTGGAAACTTCAATGTTCCTGATATTATTATTCTTCTCCATGCCTTGTTTGGTGATAATAGTTTTAGTATGGGTGTCATTATTGCTAAACGCTAAGCCTAAACCATACAAAAGGCCCCATCTTTGGAGGTATCTATGCTGCACGTCTTGCTAAACATTTTGAGATACCTATTAGGCACCATGAGAAAGAGGAGACAATATTGCCTCCTTACATTTTAGATTACAAGAGCATGGTAGCACATGAGTTTATTGTTCATAATGATGATAAGATGCTCCTGTATAACTTAAGATTTAATAAGAAACACAATGAGACTATTATTCTGCCTGCGCCTCTGTTGTTTGATTTGACTGTAGTTAATTATCTTGTCATGCCGGAAGCGGTGTACGCTGATCGAGGCCAAGCATCCACTCCAGAGCCTGAGCCTGAGCCGGAACCTTCACTGGATCCTTATCGTGCATCATCCTACCAGTGGGATCCGGAGGAGATGGCCAGCCAGTGGTATCCTGATTAGACCCCTCAGTACACCGGGGAGAGTAGCCGCAGTCCTTGGCAGTACACCAACTTAGGCCAAAAGCCTAAGCTTGGGGGAGTACGTATTTCTCACCGACTTTACATTCATGTTCACACACTATTCTAGCTGTCGGTGTTCATACTCTTTCATTGTATTATCCATGCTAGTTTAATTTTCTTTTTCTCGCTTTCTTCTTGTGTGTTTGATAAACCTTAAGAAAAACCAAAAAAATAGTTAGTTTAATTTCCATGCTTGTAGTAGTAATTAAAATGAAAACCCAAAAAGATTTCTCGTTCTTCTTCTTACTTGCTGGGAACTTTCCCGTGTAAATAGTTTTATTTTCTTTTCTTTCCTTTGGGGGTCGAGAGTAGAAGACCATATTAAAAATGTTTAGTGGCTCTCATATGCATGATTGTTTATTTAACTTAGAGCCCATATTACTTTGTCTTCTATCTTGAGTTGAATGCTTGCAGATTCCAGATTAGTCCAATGCACGTGCACTATTATTATTATACACATCGTTCGGTCGTGCAAGTGAAAGGCAATAATGACGATATATGATGGACTAATTGAGATGAGAGAAGCTGGTATGAACTCGACCTCTCTTGTTTTTGTAAATATGACGAGTTCATCGTTCCTGATTCTGCTTATTATGAAGTAAACATATTTGCAATGACATTTAGAGATTATAGTTGCTTGTGCCATGCTTGATTAGGTATGAGTTATAATGGTTTACCTTGCATGCCAACATGCTATTGAAATGATTTTGATGTGGTATGATGGGATGATATCCTCCTTTGAATGAATTGAGTGACTCGACTTGGCACATGTTCACGCATGTAGTTGAAACAAATCAACATAGCCTTCATGATATTTATGTTCATGGTAGATTATATCCTACTCATGGTTGTACTCGGTGTGAATTAATTTTAATGCATGTTCATGACTGTTGTCGCTCTCTCAGTTGGTCGCTTCCCAGTCTTTTGCCAGCCTTCACCTGTACTAAGCGGGAATACTGCTTGTGCATCCAAACTCCTTAAACCCCAGAGTTGTTCCATATGAGTCCACCATACCTTACTATATGCGGTATCTACCTGCCGTTCCAAGTAAATTCATATGTGCCAAACACCATACCTTCAAATGAAATTTTGTTTTGTTTGCTCGGGCAACTCATGTTTCAACTAGGGCTTTCTGTATCTTTCGTGCTAGGTGGGTTATTCTCAAGAGGAGTGGACTCCGCTCCTCATTCACGAGAAAGGGCCGGTAACCAGGATGCCCAGTCCCATGATCCAAAAAGATCAAAGCAAATCAATATAACTAAACAAAACTCCCCCAGGGCTGTTGTTAGTTGGAGGCACTCATTATTTTGGGCAAGCCATGGATTGATGCTTGTTGGTGGTGGGGGAGTATAAACTTTTACCATTTTGTTTGGGAACCGCCTATAATGCATGTAGTATGGAAGATATCGCCATCTCATAGTTGTTGCGTTGACAGTGAAAGTATGCCGCTCAAAATGTTATTCATCTCTATTTTAAAATCGAGCTCTGGCAGCTCCACAAATCCCTGCTTCCCTCTGCGAAGGGCCTATCTATTTACTTTTATGTTGAGTCATCATCCTTCTTATTAAAAAGCACCCGCTGGAGAGCACACTGTCATTTGCATTCATTACTATTGGTTTATATTGGGTATGACTTGACTGGATCTCTTTTACCATGAATTACAATGTTTAGTCGGTCCTTGATCTTTAAAGGTGCTATGCATTTATGTTTTGTAGTCTCGGAAAGGGCTAGCGAGATACCATTTTGTTATATCATATTATGATTGTTTTGAGAAAGTGTTGTCATCCGAGTTTTATTATTATTGCTCACTAGCTGATTATGTCATTGATATGAGTAAATGTGAGACCTAAGTGTTATTATGAGTTTGGTTAGTTCATAATATTTGCCGAAAACTTGAATGCTGGCTTTACATATTTACAACAACAAGAGCAAATAGAGTTTGTAAAAGTTTTTCTTTATCACTTTCAGTTTATCAACTGAATTGCTTGAGAACAAGCAAAAGTTTAAGCTTGGGGGAGTTGATACGTCTCCAACGTATCTTCTTTTCCAAACACTTTTGCCCTTGTTTTGGACTCTAACTTGCATGATTTGAATGAAACTAACCCGGAATGACGCTGTTTTCAGCAGAATTGCCATGATGTTGTTTATTGTGCACAAAACAGAAGTTTTCGGAATGACTTGAAAATCCACGGAGATAAGTTTTGGAAAATATAAAAAATACTGGTGAAAAAATCAAGGCCAGGGCGCCCACACCCTGTCCACGAGGGTGGGGGGCGCGCCCTCCCCCTGGGTGCGCCCCCCTGTCTCGTGGGCCCCCGGCTGCTCCACCGACCTCAACTCCAACTTCATATATTCCGTTTCACGGAGAAAAAAAAATCAGAGAGAAAGTTTCATCGCGTTTTACGATACGGAGCCGCCGCCAAGCCCTAATCCCTCTTAGGAGGGCTGATCTGGAGTCCGTTCGGGGCTCCGGAGAGGGGGATTTGTCGCCGTCGTCATCATCAACCATCCTCCATGACCAATTTCATGATGCTCACCGCCGTGCGTGAGTAATTCCATCATAGGCTTGCTGGACGGTGATGGGTTGGATGAGATTTACTATGTAATCAAGTTAGTTTTGTTAGGTTTTGATCCCTAATATCCACTATGTTCTAAGATTGATGTTGCTATAAATTTGCTATGCTTAATGCTTGTAACTAGGGCCCGAGTGCCATGATTTCAGATCTGAACCTATTATGTTTTCATGAATATATGTGAGTTCTTGATCCTATCTTGCAAGTCTATAGTCATCTATTATGTGTTATGATCCGACAACCCCGAAGTGACAATAATCGGGATACTTCTCGGTGATGACCATAGTTTGAGGAGTTCATGTATTCACTATGTATTAATGCTTTGCCAAGGTTCTCTATTAAAAGGAGGCCTTAATATCCCTTAGTTTCCACTAGGATCCCGCTGCCATGGGAGGGTAGGACAAAATATGTCATGCAAGTTCTTTTCCATAAGCATGTATGACTATATTTGGAATACATGCCTACATTACATTGATGAACTGGAGCTAGTTCTGTGTCACCCTATGTTATAGCTATTACATGAGGAATCGCACCCGACATAATTATCCATCACTGATCCAATGCCTACGAGCTTTTCACATATTGTGCTTTGCTTATTTACTTTTCCGTTGCTACTGTTACAATTAGTACAAAACTGCTATCTTTACTTTACCATTACTATCATACTACTTTGCTACTAAATACTTTGCTTCAGATACTAAGTTATCCAGGTGTGGTTGAATTGACAACTCAACTGCTAATACTTAAGAATATTCTTTGGCTCCCCTTGTGTCGAATCAATAAATTTGGGTTGAATACTCTACCCTTGAAAGCTGTTGCGATCCGCTACACTTGTGGGTTATCAGGGCGCCTCTCCCTCCTCGAGCTTCCAACTGCTGACCCATAAGAGAAGAAAGCCAAGGCCAAGGACGTGAAGCGCAAAGGAGCAGTCGTGCTCACAGCAGAACCAAACATGAAGCACGGCAGGGACTAGCCAGAGTCGTCCAAGGGCAACCGATTCTGCACCTACCACAACCTCTACACCCACAACACCAACGAATGTCAGGAGCTCAGAGCCGTTCGAGAAGGACGTATCGGTCGACGCCCCGAGCGCAACGACCGGGGCTACGGTCGAGGAGGAGGAAGAGGTGGAGGACGATGGGACGACCGAGGCCCTCTCCAGGAGTGGCGTGACCGGCCTCGCGAGGATCGCTGGCAGGACCAGCCTCATGAGGGGGCTTGGAGGGATCAACCTCGCGAGGATCGCCCGCAGGGCAATGCAGGCCTTCCTCCTCTGCCACCACCGCCAAGGAGGAATGACGACCACCACTAGGACGAGGGGGCTGGGGGCTTCCAGGAGCCACGTGCTATCGCTTGCATCTTGGGCGGCGCCCAGGCCCCAGCCTCTCAGCGCATCTTCAAGCAGTTTGCTCGCGAGGTGAATGCAGTCCTTCCCAAGCTCAGGGCCACATGCCCTCTCAGGTGGTCCACATGCGCCATCACGTTCAGCTCAGCGGATCAGCTCAAGTGTGCGGCTACAGCCGGCATCCTCCCGATGCTTTGCTCCCCAGTCATCAGCAACGTGCAAGTTATCAGGACCCTCATCAATGGCGGCGCAGGACTCAACGTTCTGTCCATCGAGATGTTCAATAACCTCCAAGTGCCTTATGATCAACTTCAGCCAACCAAGCCTTTCTCAGGAGTCACTGATGGCTCCACCACTCCGATAGGGCAGGTTCACCTCCCTGTCACCTTTGGACAGCGCAAGAACTACCATACCGAGCTCATCGACTTCGACGTTGCCCACATTCGCCTGCCATACAATGCCATCCTCAGGTATCCGGCCCTGGCCAAGTTCATGGCGGTAACTCACCATGGTTACAATGTCCTCAAGATGCCGGGAAGCGACGGAATCATCACAGTCCCCAGCGAAGAGAAGGATGCGGTGTGCTCTCTCAAGCGTGCCTTCCAAGCTGCATCAGTCGAGGACTACTACCTCTTGAGCATTCCGTTCGATTTCCCCGAAGAGGAGAGGATGATGCAGTAAAGTAGCGTAAGTATTTCCCTCAGTTTTTGAGAACCAAGGTATCAATCGAGTAGGAGATCACGCACAAGTCCCTCGTACCTACACAAAACGATAGCTACTCGCAGCTAACGCAATTAGGGGTTGTCAATCCCTTCACGGTCACTTACGAGGGTGAGATCTGATAGAGATGATAAATATTTTTTTTGGTAATTTTGATATAGAGATGCAAAGTAAAAAGTAAAAGGCAAGGTAAAAACAAAGCAAGTAAATAAAGTAATGGAGATTGATATGATGAGAATAGACCCGGGGGCCATAGGTTTCACTAGTGGATTCTCTCAAGAGCATAAGTATTCTACGGTGGGTGAACAAATTACTGTTGAGCAATTGATAGAAAAGCGAATAATTATGAGATTATCTAGGTATGATCATGTATATAGGCATCACGTCCAAGACAAGTAGATCGAAACGATTCTGCATCTACTACTATTACTCCACTCATCGACCGCTATGCAGCATGCATCTAGAGTATTAAGTAAAACAGGGTAACGCCTTAAGCAAGATGACATGATGTAGAGGGATAAATTCATGCAATATGATAAAAAACCCCATCTTGTTATCCTCAATGGCAACAATACAATACGTGCCTTGCAACCCTTTCTGTCACTGGGTAAGGACACCGCAAGATTGAACCCAAAGCTAAACACTTCTCCCATTGCAAGAACTACCAATCTAGTTGGCCAAACCAAACGGATAATTCGAAGAGACTTGTAAAGATAACTCAATCATACATAAAAGAATTCCGAGAAGAATCAAATATTATTCATAGATAAGCTGGATCATAAACCCACAATTCATCGGTCTCAACAAACACACCGCAAAAAAAAGATTACATCGAATAGATCTCCACAAGAGAGGGGGAGAACATTGTATTGAGATCCAAAAAGAGAGAAGAAGCCATCTAGCTACTAACTATGGACCCGAAGGTCTGAAGTAAACTACTCACACTTCATCGGAGAGGCTATGGTGATGATGTAGAAGCCCTCCGTGGTAGATGCCCTCTCCGGCGGAGCTCCGGAATAGGCCCCAAGATGGGATCTCGCGGATACAGAAGGTTGCGGCGGTGGAATTAGGTTTTTTTGCTCTGTTTTGTGATCTGACGGGGGTATGTAGGTATATATAGGAGGAAGGAGTACATCGGTGGAGCAACAGGGGGCCCACGAGGCAGGGGGCGTGCCCAGGGGGTGCCCTCAACCCTCATGACCGCCTCTGGAACTTCTTGGAGTAGGGTCCAAGTCTCCTGGATCACGTTCAGTGAGGAAATCACGTTCCCGAAGGTTTTATTCCGTTTGGACTCCGTTTGATATTCTGTTTCTTCGAAATACTGAAATAGGCAAAAAAGAACAATTCTGGGCTGGGCCTCCGGTTAATAGGTTAGTCCCAAAAATAATATAAAATTGGAAAATAAAGCCCAATATAGTCCAAAACAGTAGACAAAGTAGCATGGAGTAATCAAAATTATAGATACGTTGGAGACATATCAAGCATCCCCAAGCTTAATTCCTGCTCTTCCTCGAGTAGGTAAATGATAAAAAAGATTTTTTGATGCGGAGTGATACTTTGGCATAATTTCAATGTAAATCTTCTTGATTGTGATATGAATATTCAGATCCAAAAAGTTCAAGACAAAAGTTCATATTGACACAAAAATAATAATACTTCAAGCATACTAATCAAAGCAATCATGTCTTCTCAAAATAACATGGTAAAAGAAAGTTCATCCCTACAAAATCATATAGTTAGGCTATGCTTCATTTTTGTCACACAAAGATGTTCCCAACTTCTATACCCCCGATGACAAGCCAAGCAATTATTTCATACTTAAATAATCTCAAACTTTTTCAACCTTCACGCAATACATGAGCGTGAGCCATGGATATAGCACTATGGGTGGAATAGAATATGATGATGGGGATTGTGTGGAGAAGACAAAAAGGGAGAAAGTCTCACATTGACGAGGATAATCAACGGGCTATGGAGATGCCCATCAATTGATGTCAACATGAGGAATAGGGATTGCCATGCAACGGATGCACTAGAGCTATGAATGCTCAACAAAAGAAAACTAGTGGGTGTGCATCCAACTTACTTGCTCATGAAGACCTAGGGCATTTGAGGAAGCCCATCGTAGGAATATACAAGCCAAGTTCTATAATGAAAGATTCCCACTACTATATAAAAGCAACAACTTATGAGACTCACTACATGAGAAACAAGGTGCTACTTTCAAGCACAATATATGAGACTCACTACATGAAGAACAAGGTGCTACTTTGAAGCACAAGTGTGGAAAAGAGATAGTAGCATTACCCTTTTTCTTTTCTTTTTTTTCCTTTTTTTGGGCCTTTCTTTTTTTTGTTTTGGCCTTTCTTCTTTTTTTGGGGCAATGCTCTAATAATGATGATCATCACACTTATATTAATTATAACATAAGGATTACAACTCGAAACTTGGAACAAGATATGACTATATATGAATGCCTCCGGTGGTGTACCGGGATGGTGCAATGAATCAAGAGTGACATGTATAAAAAATAATGCGATGGTGGCCTTGCCACAAATACGATGTCAACTACATGATCATGCAATGGCAATATGACAAAAGTAAGGTATGTCATGATGATGATGGTGGAAGTTGCATGGCAATATATCTCCGAATGGCTATGGAAATGCCATAATAGATAGGTATGGTGGCTGTTTTGAGGAAGATATAAGGAGGTTTGTGTGTGATAGAGCGTATCGTATCACGGGGTTTGGATGCACCGGCGAAGTTTGCGCCAACTCTCAAGGTGAGAAAGGGCAATGCACGGTATTGAAGAGGCTAGCAAAGGCGGAAAGGTGAGAGTGCGTATAATCCATGGACTCAACATTAGTCAAAAGAACTCATATACTTATTGCAAAGATTTAGAAGTCATCAAAAATCAAGTACTACGCGCATGCTCCTAGAGGGATAGATTGGTATGAAAAGACCATCGCTCGTCCCCGACCGCCACTCAGAAGGATGCACAAGCCAGGTACACTTCATGTTTCAAATTTGTTACACAACTTTAACCATACGTGCATGCTACAGACTTGCAAACTTCAACACAAGCATTTCTCAAATTCGTAATCACCCAACTAGCACGACTTTGATATTATCACTCCATATCTCAAAACAATTATCAAGCATCAAACTTATCTTAGTATTCAACGCACTCAAAAGAAAGTTTCACATATCTTGAATATCAAGTATATTAACATTAAGCAAATTGCCATGCTATTAATGACTCTCAAAATAATCTAAGTGAAGCATGAGAGTTCAATAGTTTCTTTAAAACAAATCCACCACCGTGCTCTAAAATATCAAAGTGAAGCACTAGAGCAAAAATTATTACGCTCAAAAGATATAAGTGAAGCACAATGAGCAAAACTATCAAGCTCAAAAGATATAAGTGAAGCACAATGAGTATTCTAGCAAATTCTAAATCATATATGACTCTCTCAAAAGGTGTGTATAGCAAGGATGATTGTGGCAAACTAACAAGCAAAGACACAAATAATAAAGACGCTCCAAGCAAAACACATATCATGTGGTGAATAAAAATATAGCTCCAAGTAAATTACCGATGGAAGTAGACGAAAGAGGGGATGCGTTCCGGGGCATCCCCAAGCTTTGACTTTTTGGTGTCCTTGGATTATCTTGGGGGTGCCATGGGCATCCCCAAGCTTAGGCTCTTGCCATTCTTTGTTCCATAATCCATCAAAAGAATTTACCCAAAACTTGAAAACTTCACAACACAAAACTCAATAGAAATCTCGTGAGCTCCGTTAGTGAAAGAAAACAAAAGACTACTTCAAGGTACTGTAATGAACTCATTATTTATTTATATAGGTGTTAAACCTACTGCATTCCAACTTCCTTATGGTTTATAAACTAATTTATTAGCCATAGATGCATTGAAATAAGCAAACAACACACGAAAAACAGAATCTGTCAAAAACAGAACAGTCTGTAGCAATCTGTAACTAACGCAAACTTCAGGAACTCTAAAACTTCTACCAAAATAGGAAGTACTGGAAAATTTGTTTATTGATCAGAAGAAAGAAGAATCAATGCAAAATCACTTTCCTGTGATTTACTGAATTTTTTCTCGTGAGCGCAAAGTTTCTGTTTTTCCGCAGAATCAAATCAACTATTATCATAGCTTATCCTATAGGTTCTACTTGGCACAAACACTAATTAAAACATAAAACCACATCTAAACAGAAAGTAGAAACAAAATTTAACACTAAACAGGAACAAAAACAAGGAACACAAAATAAAGTTGGGTTGCCTCCCAACAAGCGCTATTGTTTAACGCCCCTAGCTAGGCATAAAAGCGAAGATAGATCTAAGTTTTGCCATTTTTGGCACTTCATGTGTAAGTAGCAAGAGTGGCTTTCCTTTCTAAGTCATTCATCCTTATATTCAGATTAAGAACATTACCATTAATGGATGAGGTGAGATTAAGCACGTTACAAAAATTTGCATCTAAGCTAGACTTCATCTCTTTGATAATTTCATTTTGATAAAAGCACAAGAGAGTAGTTGATACAACTTTATCATTTAAGGGGTGCCCAAATATAGTTTTCATTTTTTTCATAGGTATCTATAGCATCCCCTTCAAGAAAACCTTCTTCAAAAATAGAATCTAGAACTTGTTTAAAAGAGGTGGGCAAGCCAACATAGAAACTTTTTAGGTAAACATCGATTTGATATTGTGGCACATAGCTAGCCCGAATCCTTAATAACCTATCCCAAGCATCTTTTAAAGATTCATCAAGTAAATAGCAAAAGATTCTGGAGTCATCATCATCAAAATCATCTAAATTCTCATTAGTGATCCCGGTGGGTCTTTCTATAGCATCATTGTTTATGAGCTTAGAAAGGATAGATAGGTTGTCCATGGCACTAGAACTCGGGAGAAATCCCTTAGTTCTTTTTGATTCGGCCATGGTAACAAGTAATCCAACACACAAGCAAAGGCAAAAGAGAAAGAGAGGAGGAGATTGGGAAAGAGAGGGCGAATAAAACGGCAAGGGTAAAGTGGGGGAGAGGAAAACGAGAGGCAAATAATGTAATGCGAGAGATAGGGATTGTGATGGGTACTTGGTATGGTTGACTTTTCCGCAGACTCCCCGGCAACGGTGCCAGAAATTCTTCTTGCTACCTCTTGAGCACTGCGTTGGATTTCCCCGAAGAGGAGAGGATGATGCGGTAAAGTAGCGTAAGTATTTCCCTCAGTTTTTGAGAACCAAGGTATCAATCCAGTAGGAGATCATGCACAAGTCCCTCGTACCTACACAAACGAAAGCTACTCGCAACCAACGCGATTAGGGGTTGTCAATCCCTTCATGGTCACTTACGAGGGTGAGATCTGATAGAGATGATAAATAATATTTTTGGTATTTTTGATATAGAAATGCAAAGTAAAAAGTAAAAGGCAAGGTAAAAACAAAGCAAGTAAATAAAGTAATGGAGATTGATATGATGAGAATAGACCCGGGGGCCATCGGTTTCACTAGTGGCTTCTCTCAAGAGCATAAGTATTCTACGGTGGGTGAACAAATTACTGTTGAGCAATTGATAGAAAAGAGAATAATTATGAGATTATCTAGGTATGATCATGTATATAGGCATCACATCCAAGACAAGTAGATCGAAATGATTCTGCATCTACTACTATTACTCCACTCATCGACCGCTATCCAGCATGCATCTAGAGTATTAAGTAAAACAGAGTAATGCCTTAAGCAAGATGACATGATGTAGAGGGATAAATTCATGCAATATGATAAAACCCCCATCTTGTTATCCTCGATGGCAACAATACAATACGTGCCTTGCAACCCTTTCTGTCACTGGGTAAGGACACCGCAAGATTGAACCCAAAGCTAAACACTTCTCCCATTGCAATAACTACCAATCTAGTTGGCCAAACCAAACGGATAATTCGAAGAGACTTGTAAAGATAACTCAATCATACATAAAGGAATTCAGAGAAGAATCAAATATTATTCATAGATAAGTTGGATCATAAACCCACAATTCATCGGTCTCAACAAACACACCGCAAAAAAAAAGATTACATCGAATAGATCTCCACAAGAGAGGGGGAGAAAATTGTATTGAGATCCAAAAAGAGAGAAGAAGCCATCTAGCTACTAACTATGGACCCGAAGGTCTGAAGTAAACTACTCACACTTCATCCGAGAGGCTATGGTGATGATGTAGAAGCCCTCCATGGTAGATGCCCTCTCCGGCGGAGCTCCGGAACAGGCCCCAAGATGGGATCTCGCGGATACAGAAGGTTGCGGCTGTGGAATTAGGTTTTTTTGCTCCGTTTCTGATCTGACGGGGGTACGTAGGTATATATAGGAGGAAGGAGTACGTCGGTGGAGCAACAGGGGCCCATGAGGCAGGGGGCGCGCCCAGGGGGGCGCCCTCCACCCTCGTGACCGCCTCTGGCACTTCTTGGAGTAGGGTCCAAGTCTCCTGGATCATGTTCGGTGAGGAAATCACGTTCCCGAAGGTTTTATTCCGTTTGGACTCTGTTTGATATTCTGTTTCTTCGAAATACTGAAATAGGCAAAAAACAACAATTCTGGGATGGGCCTCCGGTTAATAGGTTAGTCCCAAAAATAATATAAAAGTGGAAAATAAAGCCAATATAGTCCAAAACAGTAGACAAAGTAGCATGGAGTAATCAAAAATTATAGATACGTTGGAGACGTATCAAGGACCGAGACAGCAAGAGTGAGAACGCTCCTGAGGCAGTTCCCAAGAAGAAGAAGACATCACCCAGCTCAAGCCTTCAGGAGGTTGGCATCACGGGAAGCGCCGCGTCAGGATCTGCGCCCGTGCAAGGGGCACCTCCCTCCGTCGCATAGGAAGGCACGCCCGACGCCCTCCTCGGGCCGGGCTCGGGGGCTCTCTCCTGGAGGGCCTCAGACTTTGCCAGGATCACAAGGGAGGCGCTCGGGCACCACTTGGAGGCGTGCTTCACGGCACGTTTCCCTCAGGAAGGCATGGGGCAAGGAGGGCCCAACCCTCAGGAGTTCATCACCAAGGCCACTCAGGAGCTTCAAGAATCAAGAGTCATATGCGGCGATCGCCGCCTACCTGGCGTAGCTCCCCATCCAGGCGAGGATGGCGGGCTGCGCGTCTGCATCGACTACCCAGGGCTCAGCCGAATCGCGTCTCAGGAGCGCTTCTGGCCTTCGCACGTGGGACACTGCGAGGGTCCGCCACTTAGCTATGCTCGCATGCCTTTCGGCCTGCCGAACGCGGCTGCTGCTCACCAGCATCTTCTGCGGAGAATTCTAGTAGCTCAGGAGGCCAGGCACCATGCGGTCATGGCAGAGATGGAGATGGTCCTCGAGGAACCGCCCGGACCCCAGAGCCTCCTGAGGTTCTGGGCTCCGGCGGCTCGTGACGATCGGCTTCTTCACCGCGCATCGTCAGCTACTCCAACACTCGCTCTACAATGGTATCAGGTGACATCTTTCAAGTTCATTTTAGCTGGGTGCGCCCTCAGGGATGCATTATTCCCATGTCGCGTGGGTCTGTCCCTGCAACATGTATCCCTTTTGCTTATGTCTTTAGTTTACCTTGCTGGGGGCGCCCCTTGGGCTGCATCATCCCCAAGCCGCTCGGGCCTGACCCAGTGGCATGTATCCTTCCTGCAGTTATCTAAGCTGATTTTCCTTTCATGCTTAACCTGCCTGTGATAATCGCCTGCTCGATTGACACCTACCTTTGGATCCGCTCGCGCTGGCACGACGCTTGTGCATGGGTCCGTCCCTGCAACGTCGACAAATCTGAGTGGTCGAGCTCTGGCCCGCGGCAGCCCCGCAAGCGCCACCTCACTAGGCCCTTTGTGCCCTCACCACTCTCTCGGAGCAACCAATGGCTGACCGGCAATCGCAATGGCAACGCGTGCTTTTCTCATGTTGGTTTACAGGGACTTCCTGAGGCCTAAAATGGGAGGCATCGCGAGCTCTCTCCTTCTCTTACCCGTGCGATCCGCTTGCGCGTTAAAAGGGGGGCGCCTGAGCATCATGACTCAGGAGCTCTTACTGGCTCTCTAGCCCTCACCCCCTGGCCTTGTCCACGGCATCGCGACCTGGCATACCAGTGGTGACTCAGCTCGCTCGAGGGCCAGGACCCGAGGACGTAGAGCACGAAGGAAAGTGTGTGGAAGAGAAGGGAAGCTCGCGAGGTCCTAACCCAACTACATCCCAGCTGCCGATGCGCAAGTCTGGCACCTCGCGAAGGAACGGCTCCATGCTTTCGTGATAAGTCTCGTACCTGGAATAGCTAATCGACGCGACACAAAACCTCCACCCAATGCGGCTCTATGATAGCGATGTTGCCTTCCTTTCTCACCCTTCAGCGGCTGCTTGCGTGCAAAAGAGGACCTCCCGAGCATCATGCCTCGGGGGCTCTTACCGGACCTCGGGCCGCTCACCTCCTGGCCTTGACCACGACATCATGACCTGGCATACTAGCGACGGCTAAAGCCTGCCTGGGGACCGGGACCTGTCAGCGTAGAGCACTAAGTCATCGCGGGGTTAGAAAGGGGGAACCAAGCCAGAACAGGACAGGCATTTTGCACCACTTCATAATAAGGATAATATCAACAAAAGACATTGCGGACACTTTACATGCCCCCACGGGGTATTTCCTCGATTCCTCGTAGGGAACAAAAGACGTGAATCCTAAGGAGCCCTAACTACACGTGCCTCCATGGCCGACACCGTCATCAACAGTGGGCCACGAGAGGCCGGTGCCAACCCCATCCAGATCAGCTACGGCGATGGCTTGATGCAGCCGCCCGGCTCCGGGCACGACGAGAGCTCGGGGGCACGTAACTGTCATCGCTCGTCTTCGGAGTCGCGAGGAGCTCGGGAGAGTCGCTGGACTCCCAAGCATCGCCACTGCTGCCGGAGGAGCCGTTCGAGAAGCGGGTGGCAGGCCTAGCCCTTGCCACATCGATGTCCTGGTAGCCTCCTCTGGGGCAGCACTCCAGCCGGCGGCCTTATGCATTGAAGACCTTGAAGAGCATCAAGGAGGCGCCATCATATTCGAAATGAATCACGAGGGCACCCCCTGTTCGGCAGACCCGGGCGATCTCGCCCCAGCCCCGGGTCATGTAGACCTTGCCCGGAGCGACGACTTCGACCTCCGCTCTGGTCGCCGGGGTACCGCAGTCGGTGTGCTGCAGCCAAAGCTCGAGAGGCCCCCTCGGTGGCATCTCGAAGGCGAAGAAAGGGAAGAAAGTGGATCCAGGTGCCCGGAGGCATCGCGGCTTGAAGCACGAGCTCGCGAGAGGAGTCCGCGCCATAGACCCCAGGAGCAATGGCACACACCGTTATGGCTCGTCGGCATCGCTGACGGCGCGGGTGGCGTTGCTCGGTGTCTCCTTCTCCAGGGCCCTCGGCCCGGATGTACAGGGGTAGCGGAAACCCAGGAGGTGGCCGCTCGTACCAAGGCCTCCACATCTCTGGCCTCGCAACCTCATTGCGACGGCCGAGGACCGGCCGTTTCTTCAGCGGGAGCGGGTCGGGCCCCTCCCGGGGGGCCTTTCCTTTCTCTTCAGTTGAGAACCGGCGGATTGGCGCCATTGGCGGCAAGATGGAGGAAGAACAAGGAAGAAGAAGTGAGTAGAGCAACAAGAGATGGACAACAGGGGCTCGCGCCTCTCCATACTTATAGTCTAGGGGAGGCCAACCGTCGGCCTCCACGATCGCAGGTAATCATGACTCTTTTTGCATGTAGCAGGGACTCGTCAAATCGGGCAGTTGACGAGGCAGCGCGGGGAAGCGGAGATGCCCACGTCCAATCAACCGCCACGCGGCGACCAAGGCCGCAGGCTGTTGGGGCCCGTGACACTCCGCACTTGCCCCTTGGCTTCGCTGCTAAGCCAAGTCCAAGCACGCCTTGGGCCCGGAGGCTACTGTCGGTGTTCTGGGAACAGGGGTCCCCAGACCTGCCTACCTGCGGCCTGCGGCATGGCTCAAGCAGTGGCCCAATATGGCCCGTCTTCATCAACCCAAGCTTAAGACCCTCGCGAGGGGCCAAGCCTCGTGGAGCAGACGACGCAAGGCTTCCTCAGGGGCGGCCTCACCAGGCAGGCTCACAAGGAGGCAGAGAGATCAAGGCAAGGAGTACCTCGCGAGGTGCTCATGACGCAAGCCATGACGATCAAGACCAGGCGGGCGCCAGCCTGTGCAGTGTCCTCGTTTCCTCTTTGGTGCAAAGGGGGCAAGCGCAGGCGCGGAGTACCGAGGCATCAAGCAAATGTTACCATATCGGTGCAACAAGACCAAGACCAGCAGAGCGGTAGGACGGAGGTCACTGTGGATCCCAAGACGGCGTCATTACCAGTGCCTTTGGCAGTCGAAGACCAACTTTAGTCAGGCTAAATTGTACTAGCTGTCCCCCTTCAAAATGGTCGTTGTTGGCTCCCTTGCCACTCAGTATTTTGGAAGAGGACTAGGGCCCCTATAAATAGAGATAGCCACCACCATAGAGAGGGAGACCTCATCTAGATGGGGGCCACTGTCATTGACACAGCAGGCAAACTAATTTAGCAAACTAATTAAGTGCAGGTACCACTGGTCAATGACCTAATTAGGTTAGTGGGTTAGCTGAGTGGGGGTTAACCTCTAATTAGATTAGGCCGGGGCCCATGTGTCATAGGGCCTGCCGAAGAGGCAATGGCTGTTCGCCTGGGAGGCCACGGTCAGGGGCGGCGATGCGCGCGGGGTGGCTTGCCGGAGCCGCCGGGAGCTGCGGCAGGTGACCGGGCACGGCAGGGAGCCGGCGACCAGGGCTAGTAGCGGATCAGCAGCGCACAGCAGCAGTGAGGGCGAAGCGCGACGACAACAGCGGGAGGAGGGGCGCATGGGTAGTGGAGGCTGCGAGGAATGCGGGCGCGTCGGCGGGAGGAAGAGCAGCAGCGGGCAGAAGCAGCCGAAGGCGAGCGATGTGGGGCTTGGCGAGCGGCTGCTGTAGGCGCGGGCAGGCGCACGCGAGAGGCGCCCGTGGCCTTGGACAACGGCGGCAGTGGGAGCGGGCGGCGACGACATTAGTGGCGAGCAGGATGGTCCACGGGGCAGGAGGCGAGTGCGGGTGTGGGTGCGTACACGCGGGCACACAGAGGTGAGAAAGGGTGCGGCCCGAACGGGCGCGCTGGGGCACAGTTGGCCGTGGCGAGGGGCCGGTGAGCGTGGCCAGGGAGTGCGACGAGCGCAGCTCCGGGCAGGGGAAGTCGGGCGACGACATACGTCGACGGAAACTACGGGGAAAGGCGGGGGATCGGCGCTATTGACTGAGAGGAGGTTGGTGGTGAGCTCGTAACGGGCCGGGGTGGACGAGGTGATGCAGATCGATGGCGAGGCCGCGGCGGCTGTGGGTGAAGAAGAAGAAGAAGCGGGCATCGGTGGTGCAGCTTCCCAACTTCAATCCATGGGCGTAGACAGCAAAGGGGAGGGCGACGGAGCTTACGGACACAAAGAGGCGACGGGAGGAGCTCGGTGGCCACGGGATCGACAACGGCCCGTCGGCAATGGCGCTTGGGTGTGTGTGAGCAGAGAGCGACAGTGTGGAGAGGGGGAGCAAACGGCTAGGGTTAGATTCAGGGGGGGTGCGGGATCAATGTATAAGTCGAGGGGGTCCGGATGGCCGCCGCGTGGAGGATCCGCGGCGTGGACGCTACGCGTGCGGCCACAGAGCTCTCTGTGGGCAGTAGGAAGAAGAATATGGGTAGGTGGGATGGGCTGTGTGTGCACCGAGGCCACTAGGGCCCATGTCCACAGTAGATCTCTAGGCCCATTTCCTTTTATCTTTTTTCTGTTATATATTTTTGGCACAATTTTCTATTTTCTTTTTGTACCGAACGATTTTTGGTGAACATGCAATTTGGCACATAAATAATAGGGATTACTTTGAGCTAGCACAAAAGTTTGGGGGCAACTGGAGTTAAATAAATAATCATTAATTTTGAAAAGGCCATTTTATTCATTGTTGGACCACTTATTAATTGCTAGGACTTTATTTGTGAGTCAAGTGAAGTTGGTTTAGTCATGGAAATGATCAGGGCAATTTATAGCATATTGTGAACATTTTAGATTTACTGGTTGAAAACTTTTATCGTTTAACTTTATTTTAAATTTGGATCCAGTCGGGATTTAAATCATTGTGAGATTCATAACAGTCATCACGTTGACGTGGTATCATTAGTAGAGGGTTACTGTAGCCTAATTATCTGGGCGTCACACTCAACCAAGGGAGCCCTGCTTCAGGCTTGCCCAGAGGCCCACAAGGCCCAGGATCAAGGGGAGCCCCAAAAAGGGCGTTGGTGACCTTCTTGCCCTCCAAGACAATGGCGGCAGCAGCCAAGATCGCATCTACCTAGCCCCCTTCGTGTATATAAGGGAGGCTAGGAAGCTCTCATTCCCATTTATTCTCACATGGAAAACTCCCGGTAGAAATCTCATACACCATTGTAATCCCTCGCATGACGTATTCCTCCACCATGGATAACCAAAACAAGCAGGACATAGGGTATTACTCTCCAGAGGCCTGAACCTGGATAAACCACTCGTGTGACCTCTGATCTAAGACATCCAACTGCGCTTGGACCCTTACCAAGGGATTTGACGGTTTTTCGCACAGTCGACATCTCCTGGTCCCGAACCAAGCGACTTGGCTAGTGGCATCCTGGCAGGTTGATGCGTCGTAGGAGATTGCAGTGAGGGTCGGGCCGATAGTTGTACATACTGTGTGGCCCGCACAAGGCCCATCAATTTAGGGGGCCCCAAACTTTTTATATGCCTTTGTACATATTTTTTCAGGGTAGGCATTGGGCCGTGCATAGAGCTGGGCCTCTGCCCGCTGGCGCATGACTCCCCCCGCGCATGAATCCATCGGGCCGCTGCTCGAGCATCCCATGCCACTGCTCGATGCCTGGATGGCTGGATGCCTCAGTTGTGCTCCCAGCCGCCAGGGTGCTAGGGCACGCTGACCTGCTCGAGGCCTCGGTCTCACCTCAAACAAATAATAAGTCGATCTGCTCGATTTGTAACCAAAGAGCGATTCAGTTCTGCTCCATCGATCGCATCGAGAATCCATGGGCAGGCGACACGGCGCATGCGCATCCTCCTGCCTCCTATCATCGAGACATCCAGATCCGGCAATGCCGCGATGGACGATACGGCTATGGGCGTGTTTGGTTGCAGTTTGCAACAGTAGTTGCATTGCATGCCCATCTCCAGCCAGCCTGGTTGATGAAATGCAGCCTCATATGCAGTAGATGCAACCTGTTTAGTTGCCTGCATCGCATGGAGAGGCACTTACCCCCTGCTGTTTGGTTGCCGTTTTTGTGCTTACGGTGTGAGCAGATGCAAACTTCAACTGTTTGGTTGCAAACAACGTTTGTGTACTGCTCACCCCATTCAAATGTGGTGGCCTTACCACCACACATGATCAGCACAACAGCAACAACACAACAACAAGATCAAACAAAGCAAGAAATGTAATGGCAGCAAACTTAACACAACAAGCGAGGAAATGACAGCAAACTACTTAACTACATAGCAGCAGTCTAGATTAACAGCAGGTGCATCCTCCTTCCCTGCTCCGTGCCAGGGTGCTTCTCCTGGCCAAAACATGAACAAGTTCCCAGCACAAGTCTCGCCACACACCATAAAAGTTCTCCACTAACACCTTACTTAACTTAACTAAATAGCCTGCTCGATGCCACCATGGCAGTTGTGCCTGATGCAATGATACTTGCACATGACCGAGGAGTCGTGGTTGTAGATCTGAACCTTCAGTCCGAGTCCTCAGATGTGCACAACAATGAGGTCGCGGGGACGATCCGGTGGCGGCGACAGAAGTAGTTTCAGCCCCGGCCAAGCACCATGTGCCCCTCGAAGTTCTGGACCTGCACCCAGAACACGCACCGCTTGTTCACCGACAGCCTGATCATGCATGGGAGCCGTTTGATGACCAGCCATGTGTTCATCACCTCCACGAACTTGGGAGGGACGACGAGCATGGCGAGGTCCTCGTTGTCCTTGATCTGCTGGTAGAAGCGCATCGGCTCCCCGGTGTCAGGACCCCGATCCTAAGTCACACCGATCTAGCATGTAACACATCATATCACTTTGCGGCCTCACGTACGGTATTCCCACGGGTGCCACCTTACCTGGCCCGGGAACGTTTGCGCCTTTTGGCTCACGTATATGATAGTGTCGCTAGCATCCATATGAGAAAGAACCCGGGCTGACATGGCTAGTCGTGAACCCAAAGTGGCACTAACTTACAGGGACAGGCATACATGACCCAGCAACGAACGTGTCGGTCATCAGCGAGTGAATCCAGGCTGTAGCACTGGGCTAGCAGGACTCCGGCGAACCGGGCTGTAGCGGGCTAACAGGACTCCGGTATTCATCGCGTGACATTTCCCCGAAGGGACAGACACAGGAACGAAGAAGGACACATGCCGGCCAGCCTAAGTGTTCCGGAGCAGTAGCAAGCTACCATGGCTCGGTGGAAACACTAGGAGACATTTCCCGGTAAGAGAGGCTACTAAGGATAAACAACTAGATAGTCAGATCCCACACATACCAAGCATTTCAATCATACACACAATATGCTCGATATGTGCAAATACAACATGGCATCACAACATGACTCTACGACTCAAGTATTTATTAGGCTCCGAGGAGCGAGATATTACAAACATGGGTCTCATGACCCAACAATCAGAGCATACAAGTCAAAACACAAACAGAAGCTATCATGTCTGGGTACAGACAACTATAAATGAAAGAGGCTGAGAAGCCTGACTATCTACCAGATCCTGCCGAGCGCACAAGATCGTAGCTAAGGTAACAAGCTAAACGTCGAAGTCCACGTGGAACTACTAGTGAGACTGAAGTCTCTCTGCAAAAACATAAATTAAGCAACGTGAGTACAAATGTACCCAGCAAGACTTACATCAGAACTAACTACATATGCATCATTATCAACAAAGGGGTGGTGGAGTTTAACTGCAGCAAGCCAGCTTTGACTCAGTGGCTATCCTAAACTACGACTGCAAGTAACTCTTTTAAGGTGGCGCACACGAGTCCACATATTCACCATGTCAATACACCACTATGGATCCGCTCCCGTCTCCCTACGAGAACGCCATCCATAGCACTCACGCTTATCTTGCGTATTTTAGAGTATCCACTTTCACTTGTCTATGAACTATGCAAGGGGTCCAAGTTTCCATATCCGAGGAATCCGGCTATTCGAATAGATGAGGTTAACCCTGCAGGGGTGTACTTCTTCACACACGCTTTCGCCACTTATCGCCCTGTACACGTCATGTACCTCGGCAACCTTCAAGCGGAAGCCGGGCGAGGGAGTCGGCCACGACCTGACTAACCGAACAAGTCTCTAGTCCAGGTTTATCGCCTATTCGGGTTCCATCCGCAAGGAGATCCGGCCGGGGTGTTGCTCACGGCCCCAAACAATGTGTGCAGGGTTCCCAAGCCCACCATCCGGGTGCTACTTTGTACACCGGGCCACTGTGCCTAGTCTGTCCCAAGCCCACCTGTACCGGGTGCCACTTGGTAGACTACTAACACTACCTACAAACACCAGAAACTAGTTGCAACTCCTGGACAGAGATCAAGTTGATTAATAAGTCGAGAGAGCTTGGAGCGCCCGGAGCTCAATGTGTGGTAGTAACTGATCATGGATCACAAACACAAAACTCAGTTCCTGAGGACGGCTGCAATGAGACAACCCACCATGTACTCCTACATGGCCTCTCACCGCTACCTTTACCAAATCGTGTTCACACACTTAGCTCACACACAGTAGGACATGTTCACACGCCTCTGATTCATCCCCGATGAATCAAACCTGACTCAACTCTAAGCAGTAGCAGGCATGACAAACAAACATGAATGAGTAGGCACAATAGGGCTCAAGCAACTCCTACTCATACTAGTGGGTTTCATTTATTTACTGTGGCAATGACAGGTCATGCAGAGGATAAAGGGGTTCAGCTACCACAGCAAGTAACAGTTGAATCGTTGTTGTCCTAATGCAGTAATAGAGAGCAGGAGCGAGAGAGTAGGATTGTATCGGAATGAACAAGGGGGTTTTGCTTGCCTGGCACTTCTGAAGATAATATAGCTCTTCATCGGTGTCATCGATCACATCGCCGGTACACGTCTATCGAGAGGGAACAATTACCGGCAACAGAGAGAAACACAATCAATGCAATGCACATTATGATGCATGATCATGACACGGCAACATGCTGGTGTTTTGAGCTAGTGATTATTCACATCGCCGGTACACTTCTGGAGTTAAATGAAGTTGGTTTGAATACAAGATTCAAATTCAAACTCCATATGTGATTATTCAAATGCCATTTAATTGATTTGTGCTAAACAGCAGCTATAAGTTGTTCTAACATGCATGAAAATGGTACAGATGGATTCCTTGAATTTTTCTGATAATTTTTCATATATAAATTATTTAATTTGGAGTTACGGTTGAATTTCTATGATTTTTAGAAGTTTATACAATTTTCTGGAATTTCCTGAATAATAATAAATCCAGAAAATGATTTAACTGCGTCAGCCTGACCTCATAGTGATGTCAGCAGGTCAATGGGCGCCGTCCAGGTCAAACTAACCTGTGGGCCCTGCTTGTCAGTGTCTGGACTAACTAACCTAATTAAAATTAACCCTAACTAACTTGGTTAGCCGGGCGGGGCCCGCATGTCAGTGAGTCAGTGGCTTAACTAAAATTAGTTATTAATTAACCAAAAGTTAGCAGGGGCCGGGCCCACCTGTCAGTGAGCCTGGGGAAGTCAAACAGGGTCAAATCCCGGGTCAGTGGGGTCAAACCCACCGGCGACATGACGCCGGTGAGGCCCGAGATGGCGGCGCGAGCCAGAAACACGCTACAGGGCACGGGCGAGGCCGTGCTTGGGCTCGTTGGAGAGCCCTTGCTGGTGCGCATCGAATGGTGGTGGTGGCCGTGCCGGTGGTGGCTGGTACCGACGACGGCGAGCTCGTGAGCGGCGGCCGGAGTTCGGGTGGTGGCGGGTTTGGCGCTGCGGCTTGCAAACGAGCCGGCTGTCACGCTAGTTCTGCTCTACGGAACGTTGCGAGCGCAACGGGCGCACACACGGGACCAAAAGGTCACCGAGGCTTCGCCGGCGACGAGCGCGGGCGGCGGCGGGTTTCGGTCGTTGGCAAGGCGGCAACTACGGCGTGCAAACGAGAGAACGGAAAGGGGAAGAAGGAAGAGGAGCTCACGGGGAGTTGGCCGGTGCAGACGACGGGGCCGGGGAAGCGTCGGAGCGAGCGGGACGGCGAGGCGGATCTCTGGCGGCCGAGGAGGGGGAAAACGTCGGGGGCGGCGATCCGGGGCTCTTCTGGTCGCGTGAGACGACGAGGAGGACGAGGGAGGACCGGCGGAGCTCGAGGGCGTGTCGGAGAGGCTTCGAGATGGCTGCGGCCGCGCGAGCGCTGGTCGGCGGCGACGGGCTCCGTTCGATCGCGGGAGGGAGAGGGAGCAGAGGGGGATAGGGACGGAGGGAAGGAGCGAGGAGAGTGAGAGAGGGAGCCAGGGGCTGCGTGGCGTCGCGGGAGGCGACCAGGGGAGGAGGAGGCAGCCAGGCAGGGAGGAGGTGGCCGGGGCGCGTGGCCGCGCGCGCCGGGCGCGTGCCCGTCCTCCTGGCAGGGAGGAAGACGACACGGGGAGGTGGCGGTGGTGGGTTGGGCCAGGCCTCAGCCACAGTGCCGGGCCAGGTGGGCTGAGAGGTGAGCGCCAGGTAGTCCTCTGCTCTTTCCATTTCTGTTTTTATTTATCTATTTTGTTCTGTGTTGTTCTAGTTTAGTAAAATACTAAACCATTTTATAAAATCCTGGAAATAGTTATGTGGCTAGAACTAAAATATACCAAACCACATAAAATGTCCCAGTATTTATTGGACATATATTATTTATATATCAAATATATATCCAATGCAAATAGTTATTGAATTAATTCAAAGGACCAAGATAAATGTTTCAGTCACTCCAAAAATATTGGTTTGCATTTTCTTCTTGCCAATATTTTTCAAAGCTGAAAAGGAACATTTCCTTGGAAACATTTGAAGCAATTTTTAATGTTGATCATCATTTTTTTTAAATGACTTCTGAGGCTCTCCAATTCCCCAATTCAAATTTAAAGAAATTTAGACATGATGCATGACTGCAATGCCACTAGTTACAAGCAAGCTCTAGGGCTGTGACAACTCACCCCCACTAAACAAAAATCTCGTCCCGAGATTCAAGCGTAGGGTAAGATGAAGGGGGGGACACAACTAACACAATCTTCACGATCCAGGTTGCCCTTCATAAGAACATTGATTCGACCACCATCATTGTCTTGATGTCTTGCTCTGAGAACTCTAGCTAATCATGACAAGAAGAGGAAAGGAAAACTCTAGAAGGATCGATTTTCTCGAAGGCCGAACAACTCACGGAATGAAACATAGAACCATCTCTCGGGTTGAGACACGAGATACACATCAAGAGGGGTGGAAAGAAACGGATGACGAAGGTTCACTAGGTGGACAATAATTCCACACTTAAGAAGGTGGTAAACGATTGTCAACGTAGCGAGGAGTTGAGTTGCCATGATACCACGACGAAACATCCTGGAGGAGGGTGATTCGTAGAAATATCCCCTTAAGTGGCAAAAAGAATTACTTTTGATTCAAAGATCATTGAAACTCTTTATACCAGCTTAAGGCAAATCATAATCGATCATTTAGAGGGGTTCGGTAGAATGGCATACTCGAACTTGGATGATGTGGATTACCTTGTTGAAGACAACGTAATGGATGAATTTGCTTATCACCAGAAATGGAAGAGACCCATGGTAGAATGGCACATTGGCGGTGCAAGCTGGGAACAAAATGCAAATGCTGGGAATGATTCTGGTAACTGGGGAAGAACCCAACAATAGAGAGTGAATTCACTGTTTGAAAAGGTCATAGCATTGCCGAGGAAACTGAGAGCACTATGCAATTAATGCCAACGATCAAACCTAGTACTTGCGCGTGCTCTCAAGAACTTGAGCATTTCCATAATCATCAAGGTTTTACCAACATCCGTGTCAAGGATCCTGGCAACACAACATACTAGCATGATGGATAGTGATGGACGATGTAGACGCAAAGGAAGATAACACCTTCTCAGATTACACCTTAGCGAAGCCAAGGAGCAAAATCTGGATGATCGACCGAGAGACATTTAGCACTCCGCTTCTAATGTTCTCCTTGATGTGCTAGCGTATCCCATTCATTGAAATGGTTTGGTATCTAGAACATCAAGTAAAAGGTCGGACTTCGGGAGCACAAGAATCCATAAGGAATAACTACGGAGTAAATCCATAAAAAATCCTCATGGGGAGGTGGCCAACTTCCTCAATCAAGATACTACAATAATAGGTCTTCCGGCTGGGTGTGTTAGCCACGACATCCACTTTACCGGTTACAGAGAGACCATTATTATAGTTCTTGGGAAATGTTCCAACCATCATATCTGCCTGAGATTCAGATCTGGTTGGTGTCAGAATAGTCCAGACTCCTCGAGCCTAGGAAGAACAATGAAAGTTTGCAACACAAATCGATGAGATGACGTTGCGAGATTCTTGGGAAATGAACTACGATAGCAAGCTCCAAAGCATGAGCTGGTTCTGCTACAAACATGTGAACATGTTGTCCCAGACAAGCATGACCACATGGTAGTCTTATAATAAAACACTACCGAGTTCTGGTTGGGAACCATCATCGAGGATATCAAAGTTCTTGATTAAGCCCGGGTTAGCTCTTAAAAAGAACTCCTTCTCCTAGAACAAATCAGTCAGTGGCTTGGGGTGCTACGGAACACACATGGAGTGGAGGTAATTAATCTACCAAACCATAGTATACTTTGCACATGCATGACTGACTTGGGACGATTCCAGAGGAAACAAAACAAACCTTTCTCAAACCCACGTCGGCAACTTACATCAAATGCACGTGAATCAAAGAAAGTCACTTCTTTCATCCAGCATATACTTCATGAATGGGGCATGAAGAAAATGCCTATAAAAGTTTCCAACACTAGGTTGATGTTCAACATGAATCATGGGGGAGACAAAATGCTGCTGATGGGCTCAACAACAACTCATCGGAATTTCCATATCACTGGACTTCCACCATCATGTGAACACGGTGATAGTATTGGTCAGACCAAAAGATGTAATGGTTTATGCTCGAGGGATCAACCACGAGTAAGACAACATTACGAGCATCGTTGGTACTGATTTGATTGACGATAGCCCACACTCGAATCAAAGGATTGATAAGACAATAGGTCCAGCAACTGATCACAGGGACCAATCGATGAAGATATCATCTTTCTTCAACACACACTACACAAGAATATCCCTTTGGAACGAACTAAGTTAGGCAAGCTTTTATCTTCCAATTCTCCAAGTTGTTGTCTAGCTTAACCAACTAGCTCGGGGGTATCCAACACCGATCTTGGAGAGAGGGTGGTTCACAAGAAACCAACTTGATCACGAGCTCAACATAACAGTCAGGAAACAACCCGGTAACACTTCCAAGAAGATATTTGGAAAGTCACGAACCACCGGTATGTTACTAAGCTCGAGAACAATCTTGCTTTTCAGGGCAAGATGATATGATCAAATGAGCGAGGACTTGACAAAATCCTAACTCATCAATCAAAGAGTGCACCAAGAAATAAGGACTAGGTAGCACAATCAACCTTAGGGCGATGATTCAAAAATCAACATGCTAAGAATGAGGTTATTGTCCATTAACTACCAAGCAACAAGGTTGCTAGGAGTATTGAATTCACACATCACGATTCACTTGTCGGCATTCCGGTTGTGACAACACGGAACCGAGGGATAAATAATGATGGCGAGAAGTATCACTACATCAAGAATTCACAAGAGCCGGTGCAATCCTCATGAAAATCCTGACATAAAGACGGTAATACTTCAGGGTAGAACATAATCAAAAGCTGGGCTGGCATTTTGATCTGCGGAGCACAATTGCTTTGACCCAATCCTAGATATGGATGAGGTACTGGAGTTTGTTTCTCCTAGTCATTCCGGAATAGAATGGCTTGATAGACCACAAGAGTAATAGGCATCGATGAACGAATGCACACATAATCTTGACTATCAATTGATAGACGAGGGTCAGAAGACAATTAAAGAGGGACAACTCAAAGGAACATACGATTTTCTGAGTTGGGGATGCATGGTTTAGCATGTCGAACGAAGTTCAACATATTTCTTCCGGATAACCCATGCAAAGAGGTAGGACTGGCAGAGTCACGATTTATGAATGGAGAACACCTCAAGAGTACTCCGATTGTGATCTTTTGATTCAACAAATTACTGCCACAAATGGTTCATAGTATTTGGAAGAAGGAAAATACCATGGACCTCGAGGACTAATGCAAAAGTTACTAATTTCCTAGAGGAACTAGCAACACTATCAACATGAAGTAAGTAGAGTGAATCTCGGGTTCAAAACCCAGGAATAGAATACCTACTACTAAGTAGCATCACGGGACGCTTTCGGGGATAAAGCCAGAGTCATCACACTGGGACACAAATCATAGCTAGAGTACTAGATGATCCCCTAAGACACCTAGGGTCATAATAATATCTCCAACATAAGTGTCAAGGCAATAGAATACCTCAACTCAACAATTAGTGTGATTGAGCTGGCATAAAGGAACATCGAAACCAGAGGGAAAGGATTTTGCAAATGCATCAGATTATTTAGAAACCTGGGATGACTCGGACAGCATAACGGCTATAAATGCTCAAAAAGATTTGAGACATGCTACAAAAATGGTGGCATAACCACTCAGAAGCACAATATCAAGGTTTCAAGATCATCAGAGACATACCGAAGTAGTAGGAACTGGACTGAGGCTTAAATCCAACAATCTTATAAGTCTATGGATTAGTAACACGTGATCCTGATAGAAAGAAGAGAAGGCCTAGTTCTTAACCCCGTAGGAAAGATAAGATGACTCAAATCAGAAGGGCATGAGGTAAAGGAGTAAAAAGAGCCTTACGTTCCATCCCACAATCAATTCCATTATATAACTAAAGAATTTCTAGACTCAACTTCGACCAGTTTGGCTTGGTAATCCTACAGGCAGTCAAGCTCTGATACCAACGCTGTCAGGACCCCGATCCTAAGTCACACCGATCTAGCATGTAACACATCATATCACTTTGCGGCCTCACGTACGGTATTCCCACGGGTGCCACCTTACCTGGCCCGGGACCATTTGCGCCTTTTGGCTCACGTATATGATAGTGTCGCTAGCATCCATATGACAAAGAACCCGGGCTGACATGGCTAGTCGTGAACCCAAAGTGGCACTAACTTACAGGGACAGGCATACATGACCCAGCAACGAACGTGTCGGTCATCAGCGAGTGAATCCAGGCTGTAGCACTGGGCTAGCAGGACTCCGACGAACCGGGCTGTAGCGGGCTAATAGGACTCCGGTATTCATCGCGTGACATTTCCCCGAAGGGACATACACAGGAACGAAGAAGGACACATGCCGGCCAGCCTAAGTGTTCCGGAGCAGTAGCAAGCTACCATGGCTCGGTGGAAACACTAGGAGACATTTCCCGGTAAGAGAGGCTACTAAGGATAAACAACTAGATAGTCAGATCCCACACATACCAAGCATTTCAATCATACACACAATATGCTCGATATGTGCAAATACAACATGGCATCACAACATGACTCTACGACTCAAGTATTTATTAGGCTCCGAGGAGAGAGATATTACAAACATGGGTCTCATGACCCAACAATCAGAGCATACAAGTCAAAACACAAACAGAAGCTATCATGTCTGGGTACAGACAACTATAAATGAAAGAGGCTGAGAAGCCTGACTATCTACCAGATCCTGCCGAGCGCACAAGATCTTAGCTGAGGTAACAAGCTAAACGTCGAAGTCCACGTGGAACTACTAGTGAGACTGAAGTCTCTCTGCAAAAACATAAATTAAGCAACGTGAGTACAAATGTACCCAGCAAGACTTACATCAGAACTAACTACATATGCATCATTATCAACAAAGGGGTGGTGGAGTTTAACTGCAGCAAGCCAGCTTTGACTCAGTGGCTATCCTAAACTACGACTGCAAGTAACTCTTTTAAGGTGGCGCACACGAGTCCACATATTCACCATGTCAATACACCACTATGGATCCGCTCCCGTCTCCCTACGAGAACGCCATCCATAGCACTCACGCTTATCTTGCGTATTTTAGAGTATCCACTTTCACTTGTCTATGAACTATGCAAGGGGTCCAAGTTTCCATATCCGAGGAATCCGGCTATTCGAATAGATGAGGTTAACCCTGCAGGGGTGTACTTCTTCACACACTCTTTCGCCGCTTATCGCCCTGTACACGTCATGTACCTCGGCAACCTTCAAGCGGAAGCTGGGGAGGGAGTCGGCCACGACCTGACTAACCGAACAAGTCTCTAGTCCAGGTTTATCGCCTATTTGGGTTCCATCCGCAAGGAGATCCGGCCGGGGTGTCGCTCACGGCCCCAAACGATGTGTGCAGGGTTCCCAAGCCCACCATCCGGGTGCTACTTGGTACACCGGGCCACTGTACCTAGTCTGTCCCAAGCCCACCTGTACCGGGTGCCACTTGGTAGACTACTAACACTACCTACAAACACCAGAAACTAGTTGCAACTCCTGGACAGAGATCAAGTTGATTAATAAGTCGAGAGAGCTTGGAGCGCCCGGAGCTCAATGTGTGGTAGTAACTGATCATGGATCACAAACACAGAACTCAGTTCCTGAGGACGGCTGCAATGAGACAACCCACCATGTACTCCTACATGGCCTCTCACCGCTACCTTTACCAAATCGTGTTCACACACTTAGCTCACACACAGTAGGACATGTTCACACGCCTCCGATTCATCCCCGATGAATCAGACCTGACTCAACTCTAAGCAGTAGCAGGCATGACAAACAAACATGAATGAGTAGGCACAATAGGGCTCAAGCAACTCCTACTCATACTAGTGGGTTTCATCTATTTACTGTGGCAATGACAGGTCATGCAGAGGATAAAGGGGTTCAGCTACCGCAGCAAGTAACAGTTGAATCGTTGTTGTCCTAATGCAGTAATAGAGAGCAAGAGCGAGAGAGTAGGATTGTATCGAAATGAACAAGGGGGTTTTGCTTGCCTGGAACTTCTGAAGATAATATAGCTCTTCATTGGTGTCATCAATCACATCGCCGGTACAGGTCTATCGAGAGGGAACAATTACCGGCAACAGAGAGAAACACAATCAATGCAATGCACATTATGATGCATGATCATGACATGGCAACATGCTGGTGTTTTGAGCTAGTGCAGCTAGCAACAAAGTTAAATAAAGTTGGTTTGAATACAAGATTCAAATTCAAACTCCATATGTGATTATTCAAATGCCATTTAATTGATTTGTGCTAAACAGCAGCTATAAGTTGTTCTAACATGCATGAAAATGGTACAGATGGATTCCTTGAATTTTTTTGATAATTTTTCATATATAAATTATTTAATTTGGAGTTACGGTTGAATTTCTATGATTTTTAGAAGTTTATACAATTTTCTGGAATTTCCTGAATAATAATAAATCCAGAAAATGATTTAACTGCGTCAGCCTGACCTCATAGTGACGTCAGCAGGTCAACGGGCGCCGTCCAGGTCAAACTGACCTGTGGGCCCTGCTTGTCAGTGTCTGGACTAACTAACCTAATTAAAATTAACCCTAACTAACTTGGTTAGCCGGGCGGGGCCCGCATGTCAGTGAGTCAGTGGCTTAACTAAAATTAGTTATTAATTAACCAAAAGTTAGCAGGGCCGGGCCCACCTGTCAGTGAGCCTGGGGAAGTCAAACAGGGTCAAATCCCGGGTCAGTGGGGTCAAACCCACCGGCGACATGACGCCGGCGAGGCCCGAGACGGCGGCGCGAGCCGGAAACGTGCTACAGGGCACGGGCGAGGCCGTGCTTGGGCTCGTTGGAGAGCCCTTGCTGGTGCGCATCGAATGGTGGTGGTGGCCGTGCCGGTGGTGGCCGGTACCGACGATGGCGAGCTCGTGAGCGGCGGCCGGAGTTCGGGTGGTGGCGGGTTTGGCGCTGCGGCTTGCAAACGAGCCGGCTGTCACGCTAGTTCTGCTCTACGGAACGTTGCGAGCGCAACGGGCGCACGCACGGGACCAAAAGGTCACCGAGGCTTCGCCGGCGACGAGCGCGGGCGGCGGCGGGTTTCGGTCGTTGGCAAGGCGGCAACTATGGTGTGCAAATGAGAGAACGGAAAGGGGAAGAAGGAAAAGGAGCTCACGGGGAATTGGCCGGTGCAGACGACGGGGCCGGGGAAGCATCGGAGCGAGCGGGACGGCGAGGCGGATCTCCGACGGCCGAGGAGGGGGAAAACGTCGGGGGCGGCGATCCGGGGCTCTTCTGGTCGCGTGAGAGGACGAGGAGGACGAGGGAGGACCGGCGGAGCTCGAGGGCGTGTCGGAGAGGCTTCGGGATGGCTGCGGCCGCGCGAGCGCTGGTCGGCAGCGACAGGCTCCGTTCGGTCGCGGGAGGGAGAGGGAGCAGAGGGGGATAGGGACGGAGGGAAGGAGCGAGGAGAGTGAGAGAGGGAGCCAGGGGCTGCGTGGCATCGCGGGAGGCGACCAGGGAAGGAGGAGGCAGCCAGGCAGGGAGGAGGTGGCCGGGGCGCGTGGCCGCGCGCGCCGGGCGCGTGCCCGTCCTCCTGGCAGGGAGGAAGACGACACGGGGAGGTGGCGGTGGTGGGCTGGGCCAGGCCTCAGCCACAGTGCCGGGCCAGGTGGGCTGAGAGGTGAGCGCCAGGTAGACCTCTGCTCTTTCTATTTCTGTTTTTATTTATCTATTTTGTTCTGTGTTGTTCTAGTTTAGTAAAATACTAAACCATTTTATAAAATCCTGGAAATAGTTATGTGGCTAGAACTAAAATATACCAAACCACATAAAATGTCCCAGTATTTATTGGACATATATTATTTATATATCAAATATATATCCAATGCAAATAGTTATTGAATTAATTCAAAGGCCCAAGATAAATGTTTCAGTCACTCCAAAAATATTGGTTTGCATTTTATTCTTGCCAACATTTTTCAAAGCTGAAAAGGAACATTTCCTTGGAAACATTTGAAGCAATTTTTAATGTTGATCATCATTTTTTTAAATGACTTCTGAGGCTCTCCAATTCCCCAATTCAAATTTAAAGAAATTTAGACATGATGCATGACTGCAATGCCACTAGTTACAAGCAAGCTCTAGGGCTGTGACACCCGGCCCCCTCCTTGTGGCCCTGCCTCGGAGATCATCCCCTTGAACGAGGCACGCTCATGAAGGTGATCCTGCCAGGCAGGTCCATCGTCCTGATCCACCTGTTTGTGGGGATGAAATCCTTGGCGTGCTCAGCTCCGGCCACCACCTGAGCTCCTCCTCCCGCCACATCCCAGTCAGTCTTCAAAATCTTGTCAGTTAAGATGACAAGTATTAGTGCACAAACTCTTTGCAAAATGGCACTGATCAGAGACATTTGCCCAAGAGCAAATGCCTCTGATCAGTGCACAAACTCTTTGAGAAGATGCCACTTATCAATGGCACTTGCTGTTAGGCAAATGGCACTGGTCAATGACACTGATCGGTGGACTTGCCCAATAGCAAGTGCCATTGATAAGTGGCATTTTGCCCAACAACAAGTGCCATTGATAAGTGGCATTTGCCTATGACACTTGTTGTTGGGCAAATGACACTGATCAGTGGCACTGATTAGTTGACTTGTTGTTGGGCAAGTCACTGATCAGTGGCATCTTCTTTGCTGCAACTGGCACTCATCACTGCACTATCCTAAACAAGGAAATATCTAAAAATAGCAACAGCAAGTGCCAATAACACCTATGTGCAGCCATGCAGATTTGGCACCATCCTAAAATGGTCCTACTACATGCACGTATAACATTCAATTTGGCAAGTCCACTGATGGCACAAACCCTAGCTTCAACATGTATGTTAGCAACATGAAACATGAACATGATCCTAACATGAACATGCCATCAGTCAACATGATTCTAGCATTCATCAGTCAACATGAACATGCCATCAGTATAACATTCATCAGTCAACATGAACATGATTCTAGCATGAACACAACTACGAGCATGTAGCACAAATCTTAGGACACACAAGCAGTAGCACAAGAAAATTATCCTAGCACACACATTGTACAAAACAAGAACAGATCAGTCCGATTGGATTCGATTAGGATCGCATCCAATCGGATCTGCTAGAATCCTATCGAATCCTATCGAATCCACTAATTATTAGCACATGCCTAAAAAATTAACCGCTAATCTACATATAGGAGCAAGCATTGAGGGGGTTTGACTCACCGGAGCACGCACAGCCGCGGCGAACCGAGGCCGGGGTGAAAACCCCGACGGGAAGGAGAGAGGTGGCGAAGCAGAGGACGAGCCGGCCCCGGCGACGGTCTGTGACATCGGCCCCGTGCTGAACGCCATGCCGGAGGTCGAGAAGGACGACCCGCCGACAGAAGAAAACCCTTGGATGGGGGTCAAGAAAACCCCCGAGCCCAATGGGGTCCCAAGAAGGGGCGGCTCTGTCGACGGCACCGGCACCGAGCCCAGGACCACGAGGTCCGGAATCGGCGGCGGAGCAGGAGCGGCCGGCACCGCATTGGCTCGTGGTGGCCGGCAGCAGATGGGGGACAACGCTCGCAGCGCAGACGCCAGGTCGTGGCCCAAGTTATGGAGCCCGGCCAGCCAGTGCTCCTGGATGCTGGCGATTCGCTAGTCGACTGGGGTCGGAGGGCGGCACGGCGATGGGCGTCGCGGAGCCATCGTAGAAGAGGAGAGGGAGGGGCGGTAAGATAGAGAGAGGAAGCGGTGGGAGCAGTGCGTCTAGGCGGTGACAGGAGAGTGGGGGCGAGTAATGAGACGTCGCCTTCGTATCCCGCGCTGCCCGAGGCGTGCAACTGCCTTGCACACGCAGCCGCGCCCGGCCAGGCTCGCGAGAAACTGCCGATTCGGCAGTTTCCGCTGGGCCAGGCTGCGGGCTGCTTTAAGGTCTATGCGGGTCTCAAACCACATGCAGCCCAGGCAACCAAACAGACCGCGCACATCACGTGCGGGTCTGATTGGGCTACATGCGGGCAATCAAACACGCCCTATAGGTATAGACAGAGGCAGGATGAGGTTACGTTGTACGTTAGTTTTGGTATAGCAAATACAGTTTCTCAATGGTTCGCAACTTCTCATCCATTGAATGATCTCGAATTCTTGAGTCACATAGTAATACCGCTGGCCTCTTAATGCTAATTCTATTCCTATTCTCCTAATTCTTATTTCCTAATTAACTTTTCTCAGGGATCAATGGAAAGATATGTTCTTGCATTATTGCTCCCCGATGAAAGATCACAGTATAGCAGTTCAATCTAACGGGACACAAGATTAAGTGAGTTAGACGGTTCGTTTAATTGTCAAACATTGATGCATTATGCACAATCTCCAATTGATATCTGCTGCCATATCACTATAATTTTATTTTATTCATCTTAATCTTGTGTTCCAGTACAACATAATTTGTTACGCAGGACACTGTATCAAATATACATTTAATTGCGTGATAGTTTATTTTTTCTAGTGAGATATGGTCCATTTTTTAGTTTCGCACAGGTCCCGGATTTTATCGGCCCGTCCCTGCTTGCAGTGAGGGGAGGGGGCAGACCGTGCCGCCACGGGCAAGTCGACGCTCGACCAGGAGAGGGGAGCAGTCATGCGAGCTAGGGGCAGAGGCCAGTGGATGGCAACCGTGGGGCATCGGGCCAACAATGGCATGTGGCGACGCTGTGGCTTGGAGGGGAGCAAGTGTCTGGACGACAGCTAGCCAGCAACCCATCAATATCCAACCGGGAGGCGAGTGGATGGTAGGTCTCTCTCTTGTCTAATCTAGGAGGAGAGGAGTGTGAGAGGAAATGGATTGCTGCTGCGGCCTGGATTGTGTGTCTGTTTCATTTGGATGGGCCTTGAAATTTAGCTCATTATAACATGGTAAAAAAGATTTTCCAAAACTCTGGGTGTGCCATGCCACACCCGGCACTTGGTCCGCCACTGCCTCCGGGCCCTCTCCCAATACTTACATTTGGCGCGTTACTCTTCGATCTCACCCGGAAAGGGTCCACGAGGAGGGTCCAAACGCGACATGGCTCTAGTGAGGCGGGCACATAGGAAGATAGTGGGAGGAGAGGAAGATGGGTGGGTGTGGCGGCAACAAGGAGACTACCAGTTTATATAGCCGCTGGTGGTGTGCTCCAACGACAAAAAGGGGTTGAAAAAGGTTGCACACAACCACCGTCCTCCCAGGATCCCACCGCAATCAGGTACCATCTGCCCCACTGATGACGACGTCCATGGCAGACATCATGCCTGACAAGTGTTTGGTCAAATGTCATTGAGTTTATTTTTGAACTTCATGTTATTCTCCAGAGTAAGCACGATGCTAGGGTACTCGATGAAGAAGGATGATTTGTTGTGCGATGCGTGGTTGGCCGTATCTGCGAACATCGTAGGAAGGTACTCGAGGGACTTGATCTTTTGGCATCGCGTGCTTGGTTCATTTCACACGCAATAGCACTTTGCGCCCTACCACATGCACATCATCCATGAATGTGGTGTGAGGTCGTTAGGGCACATGGGACCATCCAGAACTCCGTCATAAAATTTTGCGGCGCGATTGAACTCGTGGAAGCATTGTAGCCATTGGGCATTGTCCCATGGAGATCGTAACTTTTGGTACTTGTTGCTATACATGTTGGTTAATTCTTTCATTCACACAATGTTGCTCTACCCGTTGTATAGCTTTCGCGCTCTGCAGTGATGTACTACAGGATGCCATCCACGCATATACATTGTTGGATGAAGTTCAAGGAGTAGCATGTGTGGGACAACATGTGCCGGCTCTGATTGTTCTAGTATCGTTGAATTTGAAATTAATGAAATTGAAAAACTTGTAGAACTATTTTTATCTCGTTGAATTTGAACTATTATTGTACTTGAGATATTCACATGCTATTTATGGATGAATTGTGTTATTTTCTACAGTTATTTTAAATGTTGTTGGCTTGATTTAGTTATAAACGGATGAAATATTGTCCGCAGACTGGTTCTCGCCGGTCCATGGATGGATACAGTGTCCGATTTAAGAATCAGATTTCAATATGCCCTTATTCTCTTGCGTTACGTAGGTGCATGCAGTGTGCCAATTCATTTTCCGAAGCACATAAAACAAGTGGCAGATCCTTTCTTTAACTAGCCTGCATATACACGCGAAAAAAAATGGGTCAAGTTATGTCATCATACGAACCTTTGCCGAGCAACGGGAAGGATCATAACATCACGAGCTTGTTGATATGCTCAAGATTTTGTTCCCCACTGAATACCAATGTGCTCAGCCCTTGACATGCACGTTGGCCTGTCGCTGAAACACTGCCACACTTGCACAAGATGAGAAGCGAGTGTTTAAACAACGTGAGGCCATGATTGGTGCGACAAATTCGCTGGGGGTGCACTGGCCGGAGCTTAGCCTAATCGCATGCCAGTATGCCACTGCCCTCACAAGACAAAACCAAAAGGACAATAGAGTTCACATGCCACCTTTTTGCAATTTTTTTGAATCGTTCACATGCCGCCTAGGCTCTCTTGTCGCGCCCATGGGCCGCCGTGGCATCCACTGATCCACACGTGCTTTCCTCGAGCACCAGGTACAGCATGTCGGCTGTTGTACGCACACCATCGCTTGCACGTGCTTACAAATTCTATAGACTTGTGGAGTTCGAAGATCGACGAACACACTGTCAATGAATATGTGGTCTCGTGGTAATGGAGCCCGTGGTAGCCCCTCATGGAAAAAAAGGTGCTAATTTGCGGGCACCTAAGAGCATCTAGCGCAGGTTGCCAATCCAGAATCTCAAACGCCCCCGGACGTGTCCGCGCGCCCGCGAACACTGATCAGGCACGTCTTAGAGCATTTACAGTCGGACTTGGCAAATTCGGTCCCTCAAACGCCCGCAGGCGCGTCTGGACACGTCCGCGGGCACTGATCGGAAACCCCTCAAAATTGCACTGCACGTCCACATACCGTAAATTCTGATCCTCAAATCCATGTAATCCATGCACGTCGATCATACGATACAAACTGTCTGAATGCCGAAGTTCTAAAAAAAAGCAAAGCAAATCATAATTCAACAAACAGGACATGGCAAAATAAAATCAATGTCCAAGCGTGACGGATAGCCTCGGATCACTGGTTGGGCGCATGCTCCTACTCATCCTGCTCTGCCTGCATCCAAGTAGCCTCCTCTACTTGCATCCTGGCTGCCTGCTCCACCTACATCAGGGGTACCTCCTCAGCCCGCATCCGGACTGCCTTCTCCGCCCGCGTCCGGGTTGTAGCCGCCTTCGCCGCCTCGTACTTCCTACGGCCGTTGATCTCCATCTTCTCGTCCACAAGCCACTTCTTCGCATGCTCATCATAGAGGGTCTCGCCCGCCAACATGATCCTCGCATCTTCCGTGTCCCGTGCGAGTTGCAACGTCTCCTTCTCAAGCTCTATGTCACCAAATATCTTGGCCTTCTCGAGCTCCCATTAGATCGCCACTTGTTGCTTATCGAGCTCGATCTTCTCCCTCTTAATTTCCAATTTCTTGTCCACCCTCTTCTGGTCCCACTCCATTCTTTCCTTTTACGCATCCAACATGAGCCTGTACATCTACTCCTTGTTCTCCCTCGCCAAAAAATGCCCGCCCATGTGGATGACATTTTGGTACCCGCGGCATCACGGGGGGCACGTGCCTTCTCCCACTTGTTTCCCATGACTTGGCGGTTGTCCTTTGGCACGGTGGCTTTTCCATTCATCATGACAACATCGTCCTCTTCATCGTCCAATCCAATTGATTGGTTCGAGCTTGAGCCATCATTCCTCTTCTTGCCGGACTTGAGGTCGGCCACTAGTTGGTTCCACTTCGGCTTGCCATTCAACATGAACCAACAATGGCTAAAAGCAAATGGCTTCTTCTCCACCTCGTGATACAAAGTGACCGCCACCGCCGTTTATGAAACAACATATGTATGAGCCCGAGAATGCAAACACAAGAAACATATGCAATGGACGACAAGATGAGGCAATCGAGCTTACTGAGTTGCGACTCCCATCCCACTTTGAGGCCGTTTGGTCACTTGTGAGTAGTAGCCTACATACTTGTTCACTTCCCCTTGAATGATCCCCCAACGATGTTGGAGAGATGCCACATTGTGGCTGGTCACGATAGGATGCGGCTCCACATACTCCTTTTGCTCGTGATACTCCTTCCAAATCTTCGTCCAATGGGTGTTCCCTTTTGCTCGGTGCCGCATATTGGATCCATTGTTGTGGCCAACCAAGCTTTGACCAATAAGATGTCCTCAAATCTTGAGAATGCCAAACCTCTTGCCTTCGGCGTCTTGGTCTTCTTCTTCCTTTTGCTCGGATTGGGATTGGATGTTGTCCCAACCTCAAATGCGGTGGTGGCCTCCAATTCATACTACATTCCGGTCGGATCTTCATTGTCATTGATCACGTCCAACAAGAGCGCCTCCAACATGATTATGGTTTGCAAGCATTCATCATGTGCGAAATGAACTAGTGGCCTATGCTAAAAACTGATTGGACAGGAGCAAAGAAAACACACTGACTGTTGTTCGGTCATTCCGTCGAACATGTCGAGGGCAGCCCGGGCAGTGCCGGTGCCCGTGCTCATCCATGCTCGAGCGAGTTGCGGTGAGTCACACACGTCGACCGCCGACATCTATGTGGGCAGAAATCTGTCCGGAATGGCCTAGTGATACGTCTCCAAAGTATCTATAATTTATGAAGTATTCATGCTATTATACTATCCATCTTGGATGTTTATATGCATTTATATGCTATTTTATATGATTTTTAGGACTAACCTATTAACATAGAGCCCAGTGCGAGTTTCTGTTTTTTCTTTGTTTTTGAGTTTTGCAAAAAAGGAATATCAAACGGAGACCAAGTGACCTGAAAATTTACGAAGATTATTTTTGGACCAGAAGAAGCCCACGGAGCATTGCAGATGGACCAAAATAGTCCTGGGTCAACCACGAGGGTGGAGGGCGCACCCAGGGGACCTGAAAATTTACGGAGATTATTTTTGGACCAGAAGAAGCCCACGGAGCATTGTAGATGGACCAAAATAGTCCCGGGTCAACCACGAGGGTGGAGGGCGCACCCTACCCCCTGGGTGCGCCCCCTACCTCATGGCTGACTCGGAGACCCTCCTGACTTGTTCCTGGCGCCAACACCTCTTGTATATCCCCAAACTTCCAGAACGGAACCAAGATCGGGAGTTCTGCCGCCGCAAGCCTCTGTAGCCACCAAAAACCAATCGGGGCCCTGTTCCGACACCCTGCCGGAGGGGGGAGCCATCACTGGTGGCCATCTTCATCATCTCGGCGCTCTCCATGTCAAGGAGGGAGTAGTTCACCCTCGGGGCTGAGGGTATGTACCAATAGCTATGTGTTTGATCTCTCTCTCTCTCTCTCTCTCTCTCTCTCTCTCTCTCTCTCTCTTGCTCGCTCTCTTGTGTTCTTGATATGGCATGATCTTGATGTACCGCGAGCTCTATTATTATAGTTGGATCTTATGATGCTTCTCCCCATCTACCTTCTTGTAATGGATTGAGTTTTCCCTTTGAAGTTATCTTATCGGATTGAGTCTTTAAGGATTTGAGAACACCTGATGTATGTCTTGCATTTGCTTATCTGTGGTGCACAATGGGATATTCACGTGATCCACTTGATGTATGTTTCGGTGATCAACTTGCGGGTTCTGTGACCTTGTGAACTTATGCATAGAGGTTGACACACGTTTTCGTCTTGACTCTCCGGTAGAAACTTCGGGGCACTCTTTGAAGTTCTTTGTGTTGGTTTGAATAGATGAATCTGAGATTGTGTGACGCATATCATATAATCAAACCCGCGGATACTTGAGGTGACATTGTATTGTCTAGGTGACATTAGGGTTTTGGTTGATGTGTGTCTTAAGGTGTTATTTTACTACGAACTCTAGGGCTGTTTGTGACACTTATAGGAATAGCCCAATGGATTGATTGGAAAGAATAACTTGGTGGTGGTTTCATACCCTACAACAATCTCTTCATTTGTTCTCCGCTATTAGTGACTTTGGAGTGACTCTTTGTTGCACGTTGAGGGATTGTTATATGATCCAATTATGTTATCATTGTTGAGAGAACTTGCACTAGTGAAAGTATGAACCCTAGGTCTTGTTTTGGAGCATTGCAATACTGTTTCCGCTCACTTTTACCACTTGCTAACTTGCTATTTTTATATTTTCAGATTATAAAAACCTATATCTACCATCCATATTGAACTTGTATCACCATCTCTTCGCCGAACTAGTGCACCTATAAAATTTACGATTGTATTGGGTGTGTTGGGGACACAAGAGACTCTTTGTTATTTGGTTGCAGGGTTGTTTGAGAGAGACCATCTTCATCCTACGCCTCCCACGGATTGATAAAGCTTAGGTCATCCACATGAGGGAAATTTGCTACTGTCCTACAAAACTCCGCGTTAGAGGCCCAACACGAGTCTACAAGAAGAAGCTGCGTAGTAGACATCAAGCTCTTTTCTAGCACCGTTGCCGGGGAGGTTAGTGCTTGAAGGTATATCTTTAGATCTTGCAATCGAATCTTTTACTTTCTTGTCTTATCACTAGTTTAGTCTATAAAAGAATATTACAAAAAATGGAATTGAGGTTGCCTCATATGCTTCATCTTTTTAATGTCTTTCATGAAAATAAGGATTCCGATAATTGTGCCAAAGTTTTAGAAGAAGAATGCATTAAAATGTTTGGCACTAAATCTTTGAATGATGAGCATGATTGCAATGTTGTTAGTATGAATTCTTTGAATATCCATGATGCTAATGATATGCAAAGCTAGAAGCTTGGGGATGTTATGTTTGATGTAGATGATATTTTTAGTCCCCAAGTTTTGATGAGCAAATTTATTATGATGATAGTATGCCTCCTATTTATGATGATTATGTTGATGAAAGTGGTTTCACAGAGGTCATGACTTTGTTTAGTGATGAATCCACTATTTCGGAAGAGGTTCCAATTGATTATGAGAACAAAGTTGCTATCTATGATGATTATTGTGATGACATGTATGCTATAAAGAATAATGATAAACATGAAACTTGTCATCATGATTTTAATTTTCAATTGGATTATGCCTCACATGATAGTTATTTTGTTGATTTTGCTCCCACTATTCCGAATGAGAAGAATTTTGCTATGTGGAGAGTAGTAAATTTTATATGCTTGTGCATCATGAGAATAATGCTTTATGTGATGGTTATATTGTTGAATTCATTCATGATGCTACTGAAAATCATTATGAGAGAGGAACATGTGCTCTTACATATTGCAATAATATCAAGTTTCCTTTCTATGTGTTGAAAATCTTGAAGTTATGATTGTTTTGCCTTCCTATGCAAGTTGATTCTTGTTCCCATAAGTTGTTTGCTCACAAAATCCCTATGCATAGGAAGTGGGTTATACTTAAATGTGCTTGGCATATGCTTCATGATGTTCCCGTTATGTTTCAATTCTTATCTTTTACATGAGCATCATTTAAACTATCGTGCCTAGCTAGAAAGGCATTAAAGAAAAGTGTTTGTTGGGAGACAACCCAACACCATTACCTATGGTTTTTGTGTATTCACATGATTATGCTACTGTAGTAATAATGTTTTATATCTTTTGTTTCAATGAAGTGCCAAGTAAGACCTTTGGGATGATCTATGATGATAGTTGATTTGATCTTGCTAAAAAACAGAAACTTTTGCGCTTAGGAAAATAATTATCATTTTTAACAGAAGCATGATAAAATACTGATTCTTTTTGCATAAGATTAATAAATAAATTGCCCAGGTTGTGCTAATTCTTAAGAATTTTTGGAGTAGCGGAAGTATGGTTGTTGTTTAGATCATTACAGACTGTTCTGTTTGAAAGATTCTGTTTTTAATGCATAGTTTGCTTTTTTAGTGTTTCCATAGCTTATATTAAGTAATATAAATGGTGGAAATGTAGATTACAGTAGGAGTTATGTATAAACAAGTATGAATCTTTTCTTGGCAGTACCAAAGTTAATGATTTGTCATTATCATACTAACATATCTCACGAAGTTCCGTTAAGTTTTGTGTTGTGAAGTTTTCAAGTTTTGGGTAAAGTTTTGGTGGACTATGGAATAAGGAGTGGCAAGAGCCTAAGCTTGGGGATTCCCAAGGCACCCCAAGGTAATATTCAAGGACAACCAAGAGCCTAAGCTTGGGGATGCCCCGTATGGCATCCCCTCTTTCGTCTTCGTTCATCGGTAACTTTACTTGGAGCTATATTTTTATTCACCACATGATATGTGTTTTGCTTGGAGCGTCATTTTCTTTTATTAGGATTTGCTTACTGTTATTTAGAGTAATGTTTTGTATCTTTTATTTCAATAAAAGTGTCAAGGATAGCCTTCACCATGCACATTTTGCAAGTATATGAGTTGTTATTTCAAAAGTTTGTCGCTATTGCAAATATTCCCTAGAAAAGTAAGAATGTGATAAAATATTGATTTTTTGCAGAATAAGCTATGATAAATTTTCTACAGTGTGGTAAGTTTTCAGAAATTTTTGAGTTAAATAAGTATGATTCCTCTTGCATTCTTTACATACTGTTCTATTTAGACAGATTCCTGTTATGTTTGTATTGTTTGCATATGTTTGCTTGTTTAATGATTCTATTTGAGGATAGGAGTGTTAAATATGCAGAGGCATTTAGTAGGCAATATCAAATAATAATTTTATTGATTTTATATAGTAGAGAATGATAAGGTTTTGCATGGATTTATACTAACTTATCTCACGAGTTCTTGTTGAGTTTTGTGTGGATGAAGTTTCTTAGATTCCATGGAACTATGATATGAAAGGAATTAAGGAGACACAAAATCTCAAGCTTGGGGATGCCCAAGGCATCCCTATATTTCAAGAAGTCTCAAGCATCTAAGCTTGGGGATGCCCCGGTTGGCATCCCACCTTTCTCCATCAACAATCATCGGTTAGCCTCGGTTGAGCTTAAGTTTTTGCTTCTTCACATGATATGTGCTATCCTTGCAATGTCATTTTATTTTGTTTTGCTTGCTGTTTGAATAAAATTCATTAGGTCCGAAACTTTTTAAGTGAGAGAGAGTCTTCACATAGCTAAATAATTATTTGACTACTCATTGATCTTCACTTATATCTTTTTAGAGTAGTTTGTCATTTACTCGTATGCTTCACTTATATCCTATGAGTAAATGGTTGAATGAATTGAATATCATAAATCTGAAATTATATATGTTTTATATGCTTATCCCATGGGGAGTAGTGACTTCACATACAAGAAGTAGAGGTGGTAAATTTATTGAAAGTTAGCAAACATAGTATTGGTCAATTGAACAATGCATGAAAGAATATTGAAGGAAGAGAGGTTTCACATATAAATATACTATCTTGGACATCTTCTATGACTGTGAGCCCATTAATTATTTTCAAACCTGAGCAAATTAGTTGAAGTTGGACAAGGAAGACAACATAATGAGTTATACTTGGGTATATTTGTATAGAAGGTATATTGTTATAGATCCTCCAACATGTCGTGCTTGCTATTTAGAGTCCTTTGCTAGCCAAAATTTATGTACTAAGCGGGAATACTGCTTGTGCATCCAAAATCCTTGAACCAAGTTTCTGCCATGAGTGTCCACCATATCTACCTATACGCGGTATTTACCTGCCGTTCCAAGTAAATTTGCATGTGCCAAACTCTAAACCTTCAAATAATAATCTGTTTTGTATGCCCGAATCACTCATGTAGCGACTAGGGGTTGTCAGTATCTTCCATGCTAGGTGGGTTATTCTCACGATGAGTGGACTCCGCTCATCATTCACGAGAGAGTGGATGGTAATTGGGATGCCTAGTCCTATGATCAAAAGACCAAAAATGAAATCACAAATAATTAAACAAAACTCCCCCAGGATTGTTGATAGTTGGACGGTACCCATTGTTTCAGACCAACCGTGGAATGTGCTTGTTCGTGGTGGGGGAGTAAAAACTTAACCATTTTGTTTGGGAACCGCCTATAATGTATCTAGTATGGAAGATATTGGGAACTCTTAGTTGTTATGTTGACAATGAAAGCATACCTCTCAAAATTATTTTATCTCTGTTTTAAAAGCGTCAAGCTCTAGCACCGCTGCAAATCCCTACTTCCCTCTACGAAAGGCCTATCTTTTACTTTTATGCAAGAGTTAGTAGTATTCCTTCTCATTCCAACCTACTCTTTAGTTGGCAAGCATGATGTGATGGGGAAAGATCTAAGCATATATGGACATCCAAATATATTTGATATGAATTATTACTGTTGACAATTATCTATATGATAAGTAAGTTGGGAGGCGAAACATTAAGCCCCTATCTTTCTCTGTGTTTGATGGATGCTATATGTTCAAAAAATATTCTTTGAGCGGTAGAAATCATGGAAGACTATATGATAGTTGAGTATGTGGGATTTGCTAAATCAAAGATCTTACATAGACCCTTCCTGAAAATAAGATGAATTGCAATTGTTTGATGACTAAGAACATAGTTTGTTAGTTTCAACAAAGTTCATGGTCTAAGCTTTAACTTGTGAATAGCTTGTTACTTAATCATGAGAAGCTTTATGATATGAGCTACTGTTATGATATATAATGATGCTAGAAAAAGTGAATGAAATTATCATTGATCAAACTTGTGCACTTGCTAGAATTCACACTTCATAAATTATTTCTTTTATCATTTACCTACTCAAGGGCGAGCAGGAATTAAGCTTGGGGATGCTTATACGTCTCCAACGTATCTATAATTTATGAAGTATTCATGCTATTATATTATCCATCTTGGATGTTTTATATGCATTTATATGCTATTTTATATGATTTTTGGGACTAACCTATTAACCTAGAGCCCAGTGCCAGTTTCTGTTTTTTTCCTTGTTTTAGAGTTTTGCAAAAAAGGAATATCAAACAGAGTCCAATTGACCTGAAAATTTATGGAGATTATTTTTGGACCATAAGAAGCCCACGGAGCATCGGAGATGGACCAGAAGAGTCCCGAGTGAACCATGAGGGTGGAGGGCGCGCCCTACCCCTAGGTTTGCCCCTACCTCGTAGCTGACTCGGAGACCTCCCTGACTTGTTCCCGATGCCAACACCTTTTACATATCCCCAGACTTCGAGAACAGAACCAGATCGGGAGTTCCACCACCGCAAGCCTCTGTAGCCACCAAAAACTAATCGGGGCCATGTCCCGGCACCCTGTCGGAGGGAGATCCATCACCGATGGCCATCTTCATCATCCCGGCGCTCTCCATGACGAGGAGGGAGTAGTTATCCCTCGGGGCTGAGGGTATGTACAAGTAGCTATGTGTTTGATCTCTCTCTCTCTCTCTCATGTTCTTGATACGGCACGATCTTGATGTACCGCGAGCTTTGCTCTTATAGTTGGATCTTATGATGCTTCTCCCCCTCTACCTTCTTGTAATGGATTGAGTTTTCTCTTTGAAGTTATCTTATCAGATTGAGTTTTTAAGAATTTGAGAACACTTGATATATGTCTTGCATGTGCTTATTTGTGGTGCACAATGGCATATTCACGTGATCCACTTGATGTATGTTTTGGTGATCAACTTGTGGGTTCTATGACCTTATGAACTTATGCATAGGGGTTGGCACACGTTTTCGTCTTGACTCTATGGTAGAAACTTTGGGGAACTCTTTGAAGTTCTTTCTGTTGGTTTGAATAGATGAGTCTGAGAGTGTGTGATGCATATCGTATAATCAAACCCACGAATACTTGAGGTGGCATTGGAGTATCTAGGTGACATTAGGGTTTTGGTTGATGTGTGTCTTAAGGTGTTATTTTACTACGAACTCTAGGGATGTTTGTGACACTTATAGGAATAGCCCAATGGATTGATCGGAAAGAATAACTTTGAGGTGGTTTTGTACCCTACAATAATCTCTCCATTTGTTCTCCGCTATTAGTGACTTTGGAGTGACTCTTTGTTGCACGTTGAGGGATTGTTATATGATCCAATTATGTTATAATTGTTGAGAGAACTTGCACTAGTGAAAGTATGAACCCTAGGCCTTGTTTCGGAGCATTGTCATACCATTTTCGCTTACTTTACCACTTGCTACCTTGCTGTTTTTATATTTTCATGTTACAAAAACATATATCTACCATCCATATTGAACTTGTATCACCATCTCTTCGTCGAACTAGTGCACATATACAATTTACCATTGTATTAGGTGTGTTGGGGACACAAGAGACTCTTTATTATTTGGTTGCAGGGTTATTTGAGAGAAACCAACTTCATCCTACGCCTCCCACGGATTGATAAACCTTATGTCATCCACTTGAGGGAAATTTGCTACTGTCTTATAAAACTATGCGCTTGAAGGCCCAACACGAGTCTACTAGAAGAAGGTTGCATAGTAGACATCACCCAGCTAGCGGACGCATCATCCTCTGTCCCAAGGAGGTCGAACGGAGTAATCTGCGTCGGCACTCAGAGGGAAGGGTGTGGGGATCCGAGCGTGATGGAGGAGACAGCTGCTCCACCATGTCTGAATCTCAGCACGATGCCGCCGTCACCATGCTCTCTTGATGTCAGCGTTTCTGCAACTTGTGGGCGATGTTCTCCACCTAGCAAGTCACAACCGATGAATTGACGCCTCCGACAGACGAGGTGGACTGCGTCTCCATAGCGCGGCATGGGTCGGGCTTGACGACATCTCCGGTGGTGGATCAGGACTAGAGGATAGGATTGGGAGCAAGGACGGAGGATGGCGAGGGTCCGGGCGCGGGAAAGGTTGGAGGGCAATTCGGGTTGGGATCGGATTGTCGGGTCCGACATGGCGGGCGTGCATGGGCGCTGATACGTCTTCAACGTATCTACTTTTCCAAACACTTTTGCCCTTGTTTTGGACTCTAACTTGCATGATTTGAATGAAAATAACCCGGACTGACGTTGTTTTCAGCAGAACTGCCATGGTGTTATTTTTGTGCATAAAACAAAAGTTCTCGGAATGACCTAAAAATCTACGGAGATTACTTTTGGAAAATATGAAAAATACTGGCAAAAGAATCAAGGCTAGGGGGCCCTCACCCTGTCCACGAGGGTGGGGGCGCGCCCCCTGCCTCGTGGGCCCCCTGGATGGCCACCGACCTCAACTCTAACTCTATATATTTGCTTTCATGGAGCAAAATCAAAGAGAAAGTTTCATTGCATTTTACGATACGGAGCCGCTGCCAAGCCCTAATCTCTCTCGGGAGGGCTGATCTGGAGTCCGTTCGGGGTTCCGAAGAGGGGGATTCGTCGCTGTCGTCATGATCAACCATCCTCCATCACCAATTTCATGATGCTCACCGCCGTGTGTGAGTAATTCCATCATATGCTTGTTGGACGGTGATGGGTTGGATGAGATTTACCATGTAATCAAGTTAGTTTTGTTAGGGTTTGATCCCTAGTATTCACTATGTTCTGAGATTGATGTTGTTATGACTTTGCTATGCTTAATGCTTGTCACTAGGGCCCGAGTGCCATGATTTCAGATCTGAACCTATTATGTTTCATGAATATATGTGAGTTCTTGATCCTATCTTGCAAGTCTATAGTCACCTATTATGTGTTATGATCCGACAACCCCGAATTGACAATAATCGGGATACTTCTCGATGATGACCGTAGTTTGAGGAGTTCAAGTATTCACTAAGTGATAATGCTTTGTCCCGGTACTCTATTAAATGGAGGCCTTAATATCCCTTAGTTTCCATTAGGAACCCGCTGCCACGGGAGGGTAGGACAAATAATGTCATGAAAGTTCTTTTCCATAAGCACGTATGACTATATTCGGAATACATGCCTACATTACATTGATGAACTGGAGCTAGTTCTGTGTCACCCTAGGTTATAACTATTACATGAGGAATCGCACCCGACATAATTATCCATCACTGATCCAATGCCTACGAGCTTTTCACATATTGTGCTTTGCTTATTTACTTAACCGTTGCTATTATTACAATTACTACAAAACTGCTACCGTTACTTTTATCACTATTACCATTACTATCATACTACTTTGCTACTAAATACCTTGATGCACATACTAAGTTATCCAGGTGTGGTTGAATTGACAACTCAACTGCTAATACTTGAGAATATTCTTTGGCTCCCCTTGTGTCGAATCAATAAATTTGGGTTGAATACTCTACCCTCGAAAACTGTTGCGATCCCCTATACTTGTGGGTTATCAAGACTATTTTCTGGCACCGTTGCCGAGGAGCATAGCTCTATTGTTTGAGTCACTTGGGATTTATATCTGCTGATCACTATGAGGAACTTGAAAGACGAAAGAACTAAGATTTTTTCCCTCAACTACGAGGGGAGGTAAGGAACTGCCATCTAGCTCTGCACTAGATTCTCCTTCTGTTTTAAGTAAGCTTGTGACACCTAAACCTGCTACTGCTATGAACTCTGATATGTCGCATGTTATTGATGATGCCACTTCTGCTATGCATGACACTTATGATGAAACTACTTCTGTGCTTGATACTACTTTGCCATTAGGTGAATTTCTAGATGAACAACTTGCTAGGGTTAGAGAGAATGAAATTATTGAAGATGAAATTATTGATGATAGTTATGATGAAGGTTCTCCCCCTAAGTATGAATTGCCTGTTGTTCCTGAGGGTTATGTTATGGATGAAGAAGATGCTAGAGCTATTCTTGCTTGCAATGATAGATATGATCTTAAGAAGTTATTAGCTAAATGGAAGCAGCAATCTCTGAATGCTAGAATGAAATATGACCCTACTTTTGCTACTTCACCTATCTGTGTTACTGATAAGGATTATGAATTCTCTGTTGATCCTGAGCTAATTACTTTGGTTGAATCTGATCCTTTTTGTGGCCATGAATCTGAAACTGTTGTGGCACATCTTACTAAGTTAAATGATATAGCCACCCAGTTTACTAATGATGAGAAATCCCGCTATTACTATATCCTTAAGATATTTCCGTTCTCATTAAACGGTGATGCTAAAACTTGGTTTAATTCTCTTGATCCTGGTTGTGTGCATAGTCCCCAGGATATGATTTATTACTTCTCTGCTAAATATTTCCCTGCTTATAAGAAACAAGCTGCCTTGAGGGAAATATATAATTTTGTGCAAATTGAAGAAGAGAGTCTCCCAGAAGCTTGGGGGAGGCTTCTCCAATTACTTAATGCTTTGCCTGATCATCCTCTTAAGAAAAATGAAATACTTGATACCTTTTATAATGGACTAACCGATGCTTCCAAGGACCACTTGGAAAGTTGTGCTGGTTGTGTTTTCAGGGAAAGAACAGTCGACCAAGCTGAATTGTTATTGAATAATATGTTGACTAATGAAAATAATTGGACTCTTCCTGAGCCAATTCCCGAGCCAATTGAGCCATCTCCTGAGCCTATTCCTAAACCAACTCCGAAGAAAAGGGGAGTTCTATTTCTCAGTCTTGAAGATATGCAAGAGGCAAAGAAATCAATGAAAGAGAAAGGTATTAAAGATGAAGATGTTAAGAATTTACCTCCTATTGAAGAAATACATGGTCTTAATATACCGCCTGTTGAAGAAGCACATTTTCTTGATAACCCGACACAGGTAGTAAAGGTAAATTCTCTCTATAGATATGATAAAGTTGAAATCCCGTGTACTAAGTTTCCTAGCCAATGTTTAGATGAATTTGATGATTTTATGGCTAGACAAGAAAGTTTTAATGCTTATGTTGGTAGAGAATTAAATAGTAATGCTCACATGATTGGGCGCTTGAGCGATTATATGGCTAGAGTTAAAGGTGAACTTAAACTCATTAGCAAATATGCTTCTATGGTTACCACTCAAGGGGAGCAAGTACATAAAGCTCAAAGTGATTTGCTTGATGAATTAAATAATAAACATGACTTTGCTGTTAGAGTTGATACTAGAACTGGTAGAATGACTCAGGAACCTTTGTATCCTGAAGGCCACCCTAAGAGAATTGAGCAAGATTCTTAGAAGAATAATTTAGAGGCACCTAGTTCTTCTAAAAAGAAGAAAAAGAAAAATGATAGGACTTTGCATGCTTCTAGTGAACCTGTTGTAGAAACACCTGAGAATCCCAATGATATTTCTATTGCCGATGCTGAAACACAATCTGGTGATGAACATGAACCTAGTGATAACGTTAATAATAATGTTCATGATGATGCTCAACCTAGCAATAATAATGATGTAGAGATTGAACCTATTGTTGATCTTGATAACCCATAATCAAAGAATCAACGTTATGATAAAAGAGACTTTGTTGCTAGGAAGCACGATAAAGAAAGAGAACCATGGGTTCAAAAACCCATGCCTTTCCCTCCGAAGCCATCCAAGAAAAAGGATGTGAGGATTTTGAGGGCTTTGCTGAAATGATTAGACCTATCTTCTTACGTATGCGCTTAACTGACATGCTTAAAGTAAATCCTTATGCTAAATATATGAAGGATATCATTACAAATAAAAGAAAGATACCGGAAGCTGAAATTTCCACTATGCTTGCTAATTATACTTTTAAAGGTGGAATACCAAAGAAACTTGGAGATCCAGGAGTACGAACTATACCATGCTCCATTAAAAGAAACTATGTTAAAACTGCTTTATGTAATCTTGGAGCCGGTGTTAGTGTTATGCCTCTCTCTTTATATCATAGACTTGAATTGAATAAGTTGACACCTACTGAAATATCTTTGCAAATGGCCAATAAGTCAACTGCTATACCTGTCGGTATTTGTGAGGATGTGCCTGTTGTGGTTGCAAATGTCACTATCTTAACGGACTTTGTTATTCTTGATATTCCCGAGGATGATAGTATGTTGATTATCCTTGGTAGACCCTTTTTGAATACTGCAGGGGCTGTTATTGATTGCAACAAAGGCAATGTCACTTTTCATGTTAATGGTAATGAGCATACGGTACACATTCCGAGGAAACAACCTCAAGTTCATAGCATCAATTCTATTGGAAAAATTCCAACGATCATTATTGGAGGTTTTGAATTTCCTCTTCCTACTATCAAGAAAAAATATGATATTCTTATTATAGGGGATGTTCATATCCCCGTTGAGGTAATCTAGTGTTATTCGAAATTTCTCCGGTTCCATGCTAGTCGGAATGAGTTTGTTAACAAGACTTGATCAACCTTGTTAGTGGATTCCTTTTTATAATCATGGGATGGATGAAACTAGAAGGCACACCACTACAAAAAATACACTTCCGTGATGATACGTGTTTGTCACAGTAGGTCGCGTTTTTTGTCATGCATGTACATCCATGAAATTTTTTTGACAGAATCAGGATAGTCATACCTGTGCTGTCGTAGAAGTGTTCCATGACATTACCAAAATTATCATCACGGAAGTGTCCACTTCCATGACGATAAATCATGCGTCACAGAAGTGCTTTCGTCAAGGGTGACCGACATGTGGCATCCACCGTAACGGAACACCGTTAAGCTATCAGGTCGGGTTTTGGATCCGATAACCCGTTAATAACCCCGACCAATGGGGATTTTCCACGTGTAAAATTCTGATTGGCCGAAGGGAACACATGTCAGCTCGTCAGTGGGCAGATGTCGCCCGTCCATTGGAGGAGACATGCCTATGATACGTCGACACGTGGCGGGGCCCAACAGAGGCCCATATAGGTTAAAAAGGCCGGCCCAGTCAAAGGCCCGTAATACTTAATTAGGTACTAGTGGGCCAGCCCAATAACGGCCTGCTTAATAAAGGCCCATTTACGGCCCGAAGTCGGATCTGTCCCGTTAATTGTTCGGCCAAAATTTGGGCCCATTTACGGCCCGAAGCCAGATCTGGCCCGTTAATTGTTCGCCCAATAATTGGGCCCATTTGCGGCCCAAAGCCAGATCTGGCCCGTTAATTATTCGCTGAATATTTGGGCCCAACTACGGCCCATTGACTTTCGGCCGGTTAGAGGCCTGATGTAGACATGGGCCCATTTCAGCCCGGTGTGACTTTCGGCCTCTTAGAGGCCCGATGTAGACATGGGCCCATTTCAGCCCGGTGAGACTTTCGGCCTGGGAATGGCCCGTGCTGCCCATGGGCCATATATGATCCGACAGGACATAGGGCCCACTAACGGCCCGTGCTAAAGGTGGCAACAGCTAAGCCCAACGTGACTTTGGGCTTGTTAAAGGCCTGTCGCGTAATTTGGCTCGTTGATGCCTGTACAAAGCTTTCGGCCTCTTAAAGGCCCATGATATCAGTGGGCCAACTAAGGCCCGAGATATGTTTCAGCCTGGTAACGGCCCGTGAGCTAACTGGGCCTAAAAAGGCCCGGTCTACATTTCAGCATGCTGAAGGCCCGTCGACGACTAGTGAAAATTGTGGCCCAACATGCATTTTGGCGTGCTAAAGGCCCGTGGTTTCATCTCAGCCGTAACAGGCCAGTATAATATTCAGCTTGTTAATGGCCCAACGCTACCTGGGCCAAACTAAGTGATGGGTCGACAAAAGGCCCAGCTAAATATAGGCCGGTGTAAGTTTGGGCCTGGCGCAATGTGTGAAGGCCCCAATCATTCGGGCCCAAGAAAGACGGAGGCCGGCCCAATTGTGGCCCGCTAAAAACCAGGCCCGTTAGAGTTGAATGTTTCGGCCCGGTCATCTACATCTGATTTTCTTTCAGATAGCGAATGATGGCAGTAACTAGTAGGAATTAAGAACAAACCTACTCTATACAATAAAGAAATTACGGCATAGTAACTAAGAATAAACCTACACTATACAATAAAGGATTTAAGGTATATTACATCCACTGGGCATCGAAGTTCGCCACCAGTGATCATAAAGCGCAACGAAGAAGCAGATTACAAAAACTGGGCACCATTGCAGCGTAACAGAATAATACTGAACCGAGACCACTTCCAAGACAGTTCAAGAAAGGTTAGCCTTGCCGGGGAACTGCTGCGCAAGCTGCTGAGCAAGGCTGTGAGACCGGCCTAGCATGTCGGTCATAGCTTCCAGGTGTAGCTGTTTAGCGATGAGGTTCTCATTGGTGTTCTCCGCAATCTTTCTTAGAGATAGGACTTCAAGTCGAAGTTGAGTTGCAGAATGCCTTTCTGCTAGAACTTGGGACTGAAGAAGTTGAACTGATTCAGACAACGAATTCTGTGAGCTTGTCTGACTGCTAGTCTCAAGTAACTCGAACACTTCATCAAGAAAATACTTTGGGGTTGTCTCGCTATCTTCAAAATGTTTTGCCTTCTTTGCTGCAATATATGTTGGGTTTGTCTCATAGCCTTCAGCAGACTTGTGCATGCCATTAGGCATATCACCCTGAAACAAAGCAGAGAGATGAGAGGTTTTGCACGTGTACAAACAAAGATGATAACTGTGCTGTCAATTCCATCCAATTTCAAATTAGAAAATAAAGAGTAAGTTCAAAATATCAATAGCATAATTTGGCATTGTTCATAATGCGGGGAGCTTCACCACACTACTAGATTACCATGTCAACATAACAAGCATATATGAAGGGCAAAGAAAATCATTGTATCTACTTTGGATAATGTGTATGGCATGTTGTTCATATCATCAGCCACATCAGTAAGATAAAATAGGAGATGACAAGGTGCAAACGTGGGCTGCTTCACCACACACTGGATTATAGATCCACAAAAAAAGCATACATATAGGGAGTATTAAGTAATGTGCATGGTATGAATAAGGAATTTGGTTTTACAAGTAAAACTTAGAACTTACGGTTCTTGCGAACATGCATTTTGGTAGAAACAGCAAACTAAACAGTAGTAAACAATAGGGAGTATGAGCAAATTAAACAGCAGTTGAGGATAAAGGCTTTAGAAGGTCTGACTTACAATAACAGTTAACACCGGCTTTATAATGCCCTTCTCCATGTCAAGGGAAGGATAACTCAAGAATTTCAGCACAGAATCTTCTTCATAAGCATTGCCTGTACTCTACATTTTGTAGAGAGTAAGTATAGATATGATAATAATGGAAGGGATAGAGGATAATGAAAAGAAGATGCATATTGATGCTACATAATCAACTACCAATCCCTGGAAGTACAAGCGTTACAGGACAAAATGTACTGACAAGAGCAATGGGCTACACTTCTGCACTGGCATTGTCTGTATTCTACTTGTTGGCAAGATTAAATATAGATCTGATCTTTTTTAGTAATTGGTGGGCAGGGGAGATAAGATGCAGAATGCTACACAATGAACCAATCCCTCTTCCCATAATACAAGAGTGTTTTGAACACTAGTGTACTGTACAAAACATTCTTATATTATGGGACGGAGGGAGTAGCTGTTAATGTAAGTACAGTGATAGACCACGTTCAGTCCTTACAAGAGGACTACAGAGCTAAACCTCTTCAAAAGCATTGGGTTGATTCTAAATTTATGTAAGAGTCCATACGGATCTTATAATGTCCACCAAATGGACGATTACAAGGCTAACATGTGCAGTGATGCTACATAATCAAACATCTATGAAAGTAAGTATGGTCATACAGGGCAAGAGGTACTCACAAGAGCAATGCAGTGTGCAGTATAGTTGCGAGATTCTGTGTTCCCTTGAGAATGAATGTTCTTCTGCTAACAGTTTTCGTACAAGTGAGACATTAAGGCAAATGCAAAAATGTAGTTCAAATTGTGATGTGATAGCATAGACAGTACCTTATGCCGCAGCCGAGACCAATGTGTAACAAGATTATTCCATTCACCGTCGGATAAATGTAGCACCGGAGACTTTACAGAAATTTCGTTCAGAGGCTTGCCATCAAAGTGCGCTTGCCTCAGGTAGGAACGATACTTCATTAATGAGTGCTTGAAAAGCGCAACCAACCCTTGCTCGTCTTCACAATCCAGTTTGCTCCTCGCCTATTTAAAAGAATGAAGTCTTGTGTCTTCTGTCAGCAGAAACATATGCAGTAATGACCATGAATAACATTAGTACATTACTTACGCGTAAGTTGTGAAGGAAGACTGGAAATTGTTCTGTGTCTGCGGTATAATATTTCCATGAAGGAAAGATGCGCACAAATTTCCTGACAACAACATAAGCTTCATCTTCTAAACTGGGAAGAAATGGAACAGGGGTCCTATTTGCTGCAATTGGGGCTCTCTCTGGTTCGAAAAGGGATTTGGCAACTGGATTTGGTGTACTCTTTGCTGGAATGGGGTTTTTGCATCGTAGAGCTGGTGTTATGTCAACTGGCATAATCATACTGTTTGCTGCAGTTGGGGTCTGCTGAGTTGGGGCATCAGAAATGACCAGTGTAGTAGGGCTAGAGTCTGCTAGAGTTGGGGTGTTTTGTGGGTCAGGTGATATTGCAACTACACCTAATGGGCTATTTGATTTATCAGGTGCCACTACCTTTTCCAAATACTTTGCTTGTGCTCCTCCATGATCAGCAATCGCCCTCTTCCTTTTGAACGTCTGATACACAAGAACAACATTTGAATGGATAAATATGGTATGATGACAGATGGAATATGTACTGAAAATGGATAGGCAGGGCGTATTCACATACACAATGTGTAAACTAAGCTAATGGCAATTCAACAAAGTAGAAGCAATGCAAAGCATCAGTTGCAAGATATGTGCGAGCAATGTAACCTTAGAAAGTTAGAGCAAGTACCTTGATGGGTGAATAAGATAGGGCATCTTCTTCTGACTCCTCCACTAGGGAGCTACATTGACTGTCTCCCTCTAGCTCAGAATCACTGTTAGGGTCATATTCTGAGCATGAATCTGTAGGTGGAGAGCATTTGCATTGCATTGCATCCAGACTTGATTTCAGTCCCTTAATGCCAAGTTTGACAGCCATGGCATTCTTCTGCTTTATTCTTTTCATGCGCGCAAGCTCATAATCATTATGATGTTGTTCAGAATCTGAGATTCATGAAAACATAAAAAGTAGTCAGATTATCTATGGAATGCATTGCGGATTCAACTCGAAGAGTGTCTCCCTATAAACCCCTGCATATGCAAAGTTCACCCCCCAACCATGCTGACCAGACCACACACAGAAATACAAACCCCTTATGTCTCTATAACAGGCAGGCACACATTTCAAAACTGAAGTAGGAACATTAGAATCATATGAAATTCGTATTTGAACAAATAAACTAAGCAAGTATGAGTGGCATAATGTTTAGCTTCAAGGGTGGAGTGTTGGTAGTGCGACACAAAGCAAATAGGCAGATTGTATTCCATGTAAAAGATCGAAACCTATGTAAAAGCGGGAAATGACACTTTATTTCTATACAATGCAATGTTCGTTGCCCAAACATGATGGAAGAGATCACATAGATAAATACTATTCACTCATGTCTACGGTTCCAGTATTTACAAACAGGGTGGTCCACCCTAAAAGAATATTGACAACAAATATGACAAGGCAAGCATAGATGTAGTGAATCAATCATTTACTTGCGAGCTTACTAGGACAAGTATGCAGAATTGTAACTGCAGTAAGAGACCGTCCAAAATATGAATGAAGAAGTTTGTCTAGCACTTATTGTTTGCAACTAATCGATGTGAATAATTGGATATTATATCAAATGGGTAAGAAAGACAAGTAAAATTATCAACAAACCTGGCTTGCAGTAGTAATCTGGGTCAATGTCACTACAACCAACAATCCGAAATGACTAGTGTCTATTCCAAGGGCCAAAAATTTGAAAACCCTGTGAACTTTAGAGGTACTAAAGATTACCGAAATACATCTGAACCAGTAAGTGTAGGTAGCACTGAGCACACAACAAACCCTAATGATAGTCCTGCCTAATGAGTAATGAATCAATTAGAAAATGGGTGATGAGGAGTGGCTGCTGAGTGTTGAGGAAGTATCTCAGGATAAATCGGGTTGGCTTGGTGGGTACTGCACGCCTGAGCCCTGAACGGACTGGGAAGGTAGGCACGGCGGCGCGCCCGGGTAACGGTGACGCTGTTGGGCGAGCGGCTCCTGGCCTCCTGTTAGTCCGATGTCTCCTCCTAGAGTCATGCCGTCCGGGGATGGCAAGTCGCCGACGAGCCAGACGGCTCGGGGCGAGTAGAGATCAGAAGCGTGCAGCAGAACGGAGGGGAATCGGGGCCTGGGACGACCCAAAATCCCAGGGTGGGCCGGCCCACCGTGGGCACCCTGTAGAGATACACACCCGAGCGGTGAACATGCATTTTCGAAACTAATTTAGGAACATTTAGCTGACCAATTAAACAACTCTGTTTTAATAATATTAGATTTGTATTTCAACAACTAAGCTTGTTTAGCTTGATGGGTGGAGCAGTGTTATTATGACACGAAGCACATATTCTGATCGTATAGTGATCATAAAAGGGGGAAACTCTAAGCACATTTTTTTAGCAAAAGAGGGTTTCCCCTCTGATTTCTATTAAAGAAACCACCACAGAACCAACATGATCAATTAAACCCTAAGCATGATCAATTAAACCGTATTATAGCTGTGCCATGGCAGATTTGAAGCTGCAAACTGAAGAAATGGTATTTAGCATCCATTGTTTGCTTCGAACTAAGAACTAAATTCTAAGAGCTGAAAAGAAAGTAGAGCAATCAAGTTAAGATCTATTTTCTGGTTGAGATCAAAAAGTTGAGGAGATATGAAGTACCACCTCTCTTGCGGCGCCGTGTAGGCATCCGGGGTGTGATGGCTGTCGGTGCGTTGAAGCAGATCTGCGATGGTAGACGGGTGCATCGGGGGATAAGTCTCGTTGGAGTGGAAGAGAAGGTCGTGTGAGCGGCCCCAGCAAAGAGGACGACGGCGCCGATGAAGCGAGAGGACGCGATGCAAGGCTATTGGTCCGTCACCGTGGATGAGAAATGTCCATCTCTAGAAGTGGACGACGCGGTCTTGGTAGGCGCTCCGGCATGGTGGAGGACGGTGGCGATGGATGTGGTGGAGGACGACGGTGATGGATGGGGTGGCGTACGGAGGCTGGTGTGGGGATGGGGTGTTCTAGCGCGAACAGTGTATGAATCAGAAAATGGAGGGAGAGGTACGGGGAACCATGTTTTTGGGACGCGCCTGTCTGAAATATGGGAAAGTTACGAACTTAGCCCCCGTTTAAAATTTGGAGGTCTCGTCGGTTGGGGATAGGACGGTAATATTGCATCTCGCCACTATTTGCCCAGAGCGATTTCGGGCGAGGAGAGGGTGGTTGGCGCCCATGGTTGACACCCACGGTGTATGAACAGGGCTGATAGGTTGGGCGGTTGTGTCACGTCTGAGTGAAGTTACAAACCTGCCCCTATTGAAAATATTTGCCTACATCGATTTCGGCCGAGTCGAGTTTGTTTTGCCGCCCACCGTGTATGAATGGGGAATGGAGGGAGAAATAGAGGTCTTTCGGACGAGCTTGAATCAAATGTGTTTGCCGCCCATGTTTGACGCCCACCGTGTCGGAATGGGCTCAGAGGCGGTCGTGTCACGTCTAATTGAAGTTACTAACCTACCCCTATTTAGAGCAGTGGAAATCGGGCCGATGGATTGTCCGTGTAATGGGTAGACAGTAATTTCCATCTCCCAAACACTTGGCTTCGGGCAGCCGATATGGGAGTGGACATTTTGCCACTTCTTTCGAATTTTGGGACAATAAGCATCCACGTTTACCCTGGTAACTAAATTCGAATCCATTTTGTATTCCTATATCAATCTTTATAAATCATTATACATGTTTTCATATATCTTCAAAAGGACGACAAAGATGTATTCCACTATCATATATGAATATGGTTCACAAATACCGATAGTCAAATTCAGAAGCTAGAATCCAGTTTTAGGTGAATTCGAATATTTGGAACACTTCATGTCCAACTCAAATGTCACATGCAGCATAATGTGTACTCTCATTTAGATATGTACATAAGCGATGTATCAAGATACAAATACCGAGTCAATCAACCAAGAATGTACATAACTAATAGACATATAAACACTTATAGAGTATATGGATCAATAATATCAACTAACATACATAAGCCAGGCCGCTGTATTTTTTTTGGCTACAACAACATCCTTTTTTTAGCCAGCATCTTGGCCCTTTCCGATGCATGCCATTTATGGTCCATCTATACTAGTACTATTCCTGAATGCACATTCATCCCGATTGGCATATTTGTAGGTCTGGCATAGCAATCCAAATGAAATGTCTCCGAGTCTTATTGATTAATACAGACTTGTGCTCAATAAAATTACAAACCAAAAAACAAAAAAAACAATTATTACAGATTATCTAAAACAAATGGTTTGATTGATTACATCAACGGACAACACAAAGGTTATTCAACGATGGAAAGAACATTTCACCTATGATTTACCAAGTAGGAATTTAATTTCCTTTTTTCCTTCAGGACCTTAACAATCTAGTCAGTCTCAGCTTGCTTTGTTTTGAAATCCACCAAATATTTAATGGTTGTCTTGAGTACTGCTTGTGATTGTGCTGTTTGCTTCCTCAACATGTCAACTGCATCTCTAAGTGCAGAAGCAGAATCTCTTTCTACCACTAGTTTAGCCTCTAGAGCATCAGCAGTTGGCAATTCATAATGCACGATTAAGCCGGTGCCACCGCTGTGGGATGATGCAACGTCCATGGTGACCTCGCTCTTTGATCTTGGGCTAACCTGTTTTGCCATTAAAGTTCCGATTGGATTCAGAAAAGTTGGAAGTTAGCAAAACATCTCAACTGGGAGTTATAACAGCAAACCAGTTAAACAAACAAGGAATTAAAGAGTTTCAATTGGATGCTGAAAAGTAGTTATTAACATCATTGTAACCCGCTATTGCAGCAGCAAAGCAGTTAAACAAACAAGTAGATATTTAAGTTAAGGCAAACATGTAATTCTTAACAGTAAGTATCAAACACATATATAGGTGCAGTCTACAATATGATTAACAGGCTGTGGCATTATGTAATCAGTAGCAAACTAAATTAAGCCAAGCAATGTAATTGAACAATTTTGCAATAAGTGGCTAACTAAAATTCTGAGAAGCAGGTAACTGAACTTACGCTAGTTCTTTGTACAGGCACACAGCAACTTCTTTTTCGCTTACAAGGTTATACGAAGGAGTCCATGGCATCAATTGCTTGGATACGCAGTCCCAATACTTCTTTCTTCCCACACTGCATTGGTAAGTTGAATGGTTAATCTGGTAAGATGGTGCGTCCTTGATATGTTATATGAGGACATGTAGTTAGACTAGTTGTAGCCACACACATCACACTGGCTTTTACTGTATATTTCATGCGATTACTTTTGGCATATCGAGATCTAAGCAATCTACAATAGGATGAAAAGACTGGCATCCTTCACATTATTGGCGAACTCAGTTCATAGAAAAAAGCAATTCAACCATTCTGTGGGTAAATCAAAAGCGCCACTGGAATATTTTTCACTACCCAATCATACATGCAAAAAGCGCGACGCCACCATAGAGGCTGGTACGGGCGGCCGCCTCAGGTGGCTGGAAAGTGTGCACCTAGTTTGAGTCATCCAGGTTGGCCCAAGATAGTTTTGTTTGTCCCAATGCACGAGCCAGCAATGTAAAAAATGAAGAAATATGTTTCAATTTGGATGGGCCAATAACATAAGTTCAAGGCAGGCCATATAGCAGGCTCGTGGCCCAAACGAGCGCCTCCCATATTGATCGACAGCGGGAAAAATCCCAATTGATTCGCTCCAGCCTCCAGTCTGGTTTGCTCCTAACCTAGCCGCCGCTGGACAGACCGACACAGCACTTCCTCGCGCCCTCGTTGGAGGGCGGTCGCCGGTCTTCAAGCGAACAAAAGGACAAGAAGATGAAGATCCAACCCTGGGTGTAGCCTGCGTGGGAGGCAGCGGCGGCAGCACGGGCATGGCATCGAGCTTGCGCAAACGGACAGTCGCAGCTTGCAAGAGTAGCATGCGCAACGAGCAGGTACATCACATCCCTTATTCTATCTAATTCAACTCTTCAATTTCTGGCCAATAGTTAAACCTGACGGTGTTGTAAAACTGCTTGTATGTAGGGAATCTATGAGAAAATGAAACCAATTTCTACTTGTTTTATAACTCCCCCAATCAATACTGAACTGACTGAATCTGATGTATCTAATCAAGTTTCCGATGCAAACATACAAGCTCATGTTGTTCTTGAGCCTGAAGTGTCTATTGAAAGACTGCTAATGAAGGATTTGATGCAAACATTTTACATGCTCCTGGTGATGAACATATAGTGTCTAATGAGGGATCTAATGCAAGCATTTTGCAAGCTCATTGAAGGATTTAGTGTCTAATGATGATCTGCTATGTTGAGAGAGACATAGATTTGCAGGCATTGATGACAAGCAAATTATAGTGCATTTTCATAGCTTGAGGAAACATCGAGGCCATCTACCAAAAAGTCCCTGTATCATGACAACATAGCATAAATACTTTTCTAATCTGTTGTTCGAAACTATTGGCATACTTGTGCAGGATAGATATATTGACATGCAGTTTGCGCACTGGTTATAGGTGCAATTACACTTTGATATTTTCAGCCAGAGACGAATAATTCAAGCAGGTACAGACCATGTTTGTAATCCTTATACACCATGTTGCATTTTGTGTTTTTGGTGCTTGCATCATTTAGTGTTTATAATCTGAACTACTTTGGATCATTAGCTGGTTTTCAAAGTGCATGTAGCTTCACATTTCTCAAGTTATGTTGATTTCCGGAGTGCAAGTGCCTTCGTATTTTTTAAGTTAAATGTTGATTTCCGGAGTGCAAGTGACACAAATCATACACGAATGCCAGTACGAATTAAATGAAATGCAGGGACTTATGCTAGCTCGTTGTACAGGCTCACTGCAGCTCTGCTTGCGCTTGGGATGTTCCATGTACAAGTCCATGTTACCACTTGCTTGGATGTGCAGGCCTTGTGCTCCTTGCATCCTCCTCTGCATTTTTGACACGGAGAATGGTTGATCAAATAAGAGGAATCGACCTTGATGTTGTACCGGAGGACAAATACTTACAAGGTTATACGGGTGTGCAGGATGTGTACCAGATCCCGTAGCGCTGTCATGCTTCGCAAAAAAATGGATTTGCTTGTTTCAGATGATATCTCCAGAATAAATAAGAGTTAAAGTTAGAGTTGCATAGGCGTGTAAGCTAAGAGAGCAGTGAAAGGATATCCAAATATCGTCGGAACAGTGCACAAGGGAGTGATGTGTGGATACCTAGTTTGGGCCGGCGTTTGGGCATGCTCGCCTAGCTAGAGTGCGGGTCACTTAAGAGCTGTTGAGGGTGATGCGCTGGCGTTGGCTGGCCGCGCACGGATGCAGATCTTGAGTGGCAGCGGAGTGCTATGATGCGGTGGACGAGACCGTTGGTGAAGCCCCAACGGCCTCGGGGGGCGGAGGTGCGACGATGTGCTCGGTGAAGTAGCCCCGGTGAGCTGGGAGACGGCGTCGGTGAAGCACACCTGATGAGGTGGAACTCGGTGTCTGTGAGACACGTCGGTTGCGGCGGCCGACATTGTCGGTGGACCACCCGGTGCGGTGGACGAGGGCGTAGATGAGGTAGCTCCGGTGCGGTGGTGAAGCGCGACTGTCGTCTTCGTCGTCATTGTCCGGCACAGAGGTGGGGAAAGAGACGAGACGAGGGGCGATTCGAACTTTGCTTGGGTTGGTGGCGAATTAGGGTTTTGAACAATCTGGACGCGGAAGGGGACGATGGAGAAGAGAGATTTTGCAGGGCTGGAATTGGGGCCGCCAGATATTTCAATCCGAAACGTGGAAGAGCATACTTATTTTGTCGTCGTCCTTCTTTTTGGGGGAGGGAGGGATGAGGGAGGGAGTGGGGGAGGGAGGGAGGAGGGAGGGGTGGGTGGATGGGTGCTACGCGTCCGTCCGACACACGCGACCACCCGACACGACTGTGCTTTGGTGCCAAACAGGTGGTTGGCCCACATGTCAGTGACCCAAAGGCAGGTGCCTTTAAGGCACCGAAGCAGCATCCACCCCGACACGACCCTGGTCTGCCTGGTGCGCCTACATTTGAGAATGCAAACAAATCTTCTTTCATTTGCAAACAAATTTGTATGTATTACCATGCCCGTGTTTTCCTTGCAATAATTAGTCATTTGAAACAAGATACTCCCTCCGTTCACTTTTGTAAGTCATTTCAGCCAACTTAAAATGAACTATTTTGCACATTGTCTAAAATGTCTTCAAGGTATTATAAAAGTGAACAGAGGGAGTACTATAAATTAATTAATGAGGAGTTATTTGAAAAAAATCGAAATGGTATCCATGCTAACGTGGATTAGAGTGTGTGTCACATAATTAGTTATTTGAATTAGAGTGTGTGTCACGTAGCGATCTCCAATTCTAACGTGGATTTCACATTTCACTATATCCACGCTACTTTTTAATACGAATTCATATGTATATGATGAACACCATGGTAGTGAGAAAACTTTTGGATGGATTCAAACATATGACCTACAAAAAAGCACAACAAATTGCGTCAATGTCAACTTTTCGTAACATAGTATGGCACGAATTCGAAATAACTACTCGTATGCATGGTCCCCAGTTCAAATCTTACAATGTACACCGAATTGAAACATCGATGTTAAGTCTCGTACTATGTACATTCAACCCCCCCCCCCACACACACACATACACACGCTACATACTTCATGTATCGGTCAATCTTCCTCTCTTACCACCTTAGGAAGCTATCGGTTTCCAACACACACTCATTCTTTCTCTCCATGTTTCGATCTCTAAGTCTCTCAACTACACAACCCCTTTTTCCACTCTGTTACCAAATGTATTTACCTCACACACCCGCCATTGCACCCCATGTTGAGCTTTCTCTCTCTCTCTCTCCCTCTCCCTCTCACCCTCTCGCGCTAATTACATGCATTGCCAATCTAGCCGCCCCCAACCTCTCGTGCGCACGCACGCACGTTGTATATCTAGGTCACTCCCTCGAGACTTTCTCACTCTTTCTTCCGCACGGCGGGCCACACTCGCTCAATCTTGCTCTCTTTATCTGAATCTCGTTTAACCTCGTTTTCTTTCACACACAAATGATATATCTCCCTATTCGGGCCTCGATCGACACACTCTATACTCTCTCACGCAGATTGTCTATCTAGGTCAGTCCATCCAAGCCGCCGCCACTCTTTTGACCTCATGGCGGGCCACGCTCACTCAATCTCTCTCTCTCTCTCTCTCTCTCTATCTATCTCTCTCTCTCTCTGTATGTCTCGATTGACCTCGCTCTTTCTCGGACAAAAACGATATATCACCATGTTTGAGCCTAATTCGACCTATTCACATTGTATACTCTCTCACGCACATTGTCTATCTAGGTCACTCTCCCCAACCCGTCTCACTCTTTCGATCGCACGACGACCCTATGTGATCGATTGACCATGCTTCCTCCCACGCACAAAATATATCTACACGTCTATGACTGGATCATCTCTCAAGCTCTATCTTACAGCCCTCACCCTTGCCAAAAGCTCAATCGGACAATATCTCTCCAGAGCATATATATCTGTTCAATGAATGTCGGACCACACTCACTTTGTCTCTCTATCTATATGTCTCTCGATTGACCTCGCTTTCTCACACCATATCTTCCACACATTGAAGCTACTACCTCTCCATCCCTCGCAATGCCGGAGCTATTTACATTGTGAGTGGCACTCCAACCTTGGACTAATTTGTGTAGGCATTTATTCCGATCGGTTTAGATTATATTTTCGTAGCATTCGGCCCACAACTACTCCAAACATCGTTGCAACCCCCGCAACTCCCCTAGTTGATTTCCCTCTGGCTCAGTCATCGCTCTCTCGCACATCCTTTCTCACCTTCAATGTCGCACCATGGTATTATTGCAAAAAACTATGTTGTTCTCTTTAATTATTATAAATAAGCTACAAAACTACACATCGATAGTCCACTTGGAATGGAACGAAATTCGACCCACAAATTAAAGTACTACAAACAACACACCGAGGGGCCCACATGTCATGAAACAAATTTGGACCCATATACAAATTAAAAAATAAAGGACGAGGATCGAACATGCGACCCGGCCTTCAAGCCGCACATCAATAGGCAACATACGTAGAACAACAATGTTTGATGTACCACCCTTTGTTCACATAATGTTTTTATATTACCACAGCCTATTTAATGGATAACATGTAATATTATTTTTAGTACTATTCGCCTTCACTTACTGGTGGGTTCCATGTGTGCTCTCTCTCTCCTCCCCTTCCGCGTTTAGACGCACGGGCAAACACGAAGAACTCGCGGGTGATGTTGCCGTTGACCATATCTGGACGCGTTCACAAGTCATGGCACCCGTTTCACGTACTAGCAGCACTAGTCAGTGTGTACATGCAATGCACGTTAATTTGGAAGTATATTAAGTGCATGCGGATATTAAGTAGGATATTATTTGCGTGTTATTATGTGATTAGCACTATTTTTGGCATGAAATTAACTGCATGCTAAACGTATTGAGCGCTCGACATTGAAGCAGTCTAGGTCGTTGGATGACAAGGAATACATGTGGCTTGATGACGCTTTATATTTAATTTGATACGGCTCTAGCAGAACATTCAATCGATCAAACCATAGATTTCGTTCAATCTGACTCCGACTTTAAATTATATACGACGATCGATATAAAATAAACGGAAAAGATAAACATTCGGATTTTAAGCATGGCAATCCGAACATTTTTCATGGCAAATTTAGATTATGCGACGGCGGCGGGGGAGTCTTGCGGTGGAAAGCGGCTCCTCTGTCGTGCTCTGTGTGTCATTGGGCCACTGACTGACGGCGACAGTGGCGTCTTGCGCCGTTGTTGGCGTACTCCTGGACGTTGGCCTAGCTTTAAGGAAGGCCAAAATGTTCTAGACTTCGGAGCGAGTCAACTAGCAGGAGGAGGCGACTGGCGTTGGTGCAAGGAAGCGGTCGACGGCGGTCATCCATGCCGCCGAAGGGGGCACTGGCACCCACGCGGGGACATGCGCTGTCAACGGCGCGGCGGAGACATTTGTGTACACGGGCACCGGCACGGGCGCGCATGTCAGTGCACGCGCAGGTGCATGCGCTGGAAGGTGCACGGGCACCGGCACGGGCGTGCGCATCAGTGCACGCGCAGACGCATGCCCTGGCAGGTGCACGAGCGCGTGAAAGTTGGCGGGGACCTCGTGGAACCCCGTGGGATCAAGCTCGGTGACAATGTGCGGCTCGCAGCCCATCAATGCCACGGGGATGGGTGCTGGCGCAGTTGGGGCAACAGGAGCCGGAAAGGGAGCGGGGACAGTCGCGGCGTCTTCCCGCAAGGCCAGTTCAAGCTCGTCCCAAAGCGCCTTATGTTCTTGAGACTCCGGCTGGGTGTCTTCCTCAGGAAACTGGAACACTAAGGGCAGGCCATCATGATGTGCCATGGCATACGTTTAGGTCAGGCTAGTTGGAGGTAGATGACAGGAGAATCGGAGAGGAAGAGAGAAGATTGTAGCGATACCGGGTAGTGCGGGGTTGATTTTAAACTGCGACGTCGGGGACATTAAAAGTGGGAGCAGTTGGGAAGGGCTTGCCTCCCGGTGAGCCTGCACAGCGGTCTGCTCGCACGCCTCCCTGTCAGCCGGCGCAGCAGTCTGCTCGCACGCCTCCCGTCTACTCATCACACGCTTGCTCAGACAGCACCTGCCGATGAGAAGCGGGGAGTCGTGGCGGCACGAAACGCCCACGGTTTCTGTCGGTGTTCTGGGAACGGGGGTCCCCAGACTTGCGTGCCTACGGCGTGGCTCAAGGGGCGGCCCAGCACGGCCCATCTTCATCAGCACGAGATCAAGACCCTAGCGAGGGGCCAAGCCTCGCGGGGTGGACGACATGAAGCTTCCTCAGGCACGGCCTCGTCAGGCTGGCTCGCGAGGAGGCGGAGAGATCAAGGCGGGGTACCTCACGAGGTGCCCATGATGCAAGCCATGACGACCAAGGGCGCCAGGCGGGCGCCAGCCCGTGCAGTGTCCTCCCTTTCCTCTTTGGTGCAAAGGGAGCAAGCGCAGGCGATAGCATCAAGAAAAGGCATCCATTTCAGTGCAACAAGACCAAGACCGTCGCAACGGCAGGAAGGAGGTCATGGTGGAGCCCAAGCCGGCGTCACCACCAGAGCCTTTGACAGGCGAGGACCAACTTTAGTCAGGATAAGTGTACTAGATGTTCCCCTTCAAAATGGCCAATTGTTGGCGCCCTTCTCGCTCAATATTTGGGAAGAGGCCCAGGGCCTTTGCCTATAAATAGGACTAGCCACCCACAAGGTAGAGGCATCGGATCATCATCTGGAAGCCAGTAGAAAGGGCGACGGAACTCCCCCTAGCAGTTCATCGCACCAGCCAAGAACAGATCCTCGCGAGGCTGTTCTTCCTTGTATTGTTCATAATCAGCCCAAGTGGCAATCCACCACACCACACACTGGAGTAGGGCATTACACCACAATGGTGGCCTGAACCAGTATAAACCCTGTGTCTCTTGTGTTGTTCCTTTGGTTGCTTAGATCCTAGCGAGGCGGTGAGGTGCAGGTAGGTAGTGGGCGAAATCTCCGCGCGCACCCCAGTGTTTGAATCTAGAGGGTCTGCCGGAACCCGAAATCCGTCATTTGGCGCGCCAGGTAGGGGTGCGCCGGAATTCGTCTTCCGCCACCCTGTTCTTCACTGAAGATCGCATCCATGTCAGACAATCGTCGGGCCCGCGCCGAGTGCCGAGCCACTCTCTCTTCCCGCGTCGCCCAAACGGCCCCCGTCGGCGGCCACCCCCATCGTTCCCCGTCGCCTGCCGTCAACACCGCGACCGGCCCGGCGGGGAACGAGCAGCAAGCATCGTCCGAGCATCCGTCCATGAGGCGAGATGGCTGCACTGCTACTCCCTCGCTCGCCCCAGCTGGTTCTTCGTCCCGCGTGCCCCGTGCGGCCATGGAGGCTCGAGCTGCGCTCATCGCGGCAAACGAGCTCCTGCGCTACCGCCCAGTCGACGGCGTCTACGAAGAGTGGCTCGACCGCGTCGCCAAGCTCGTCCGCGCCGCAGGGGGCTCCCCCACGCCATCCTTCTCGCTGCACCGCGCACCGCCCTGCGCGGGCAATGAAGCTTCGGGGGCGCCTCAATCGCCTCCCCCTCAAGAAGGCGCCCTGGCACCAAGGCGCGTGGCCCCTGGGCAGAACCCGCTCCGTCCGGCGCCAGCACAGCAAGAGCGAAGCTGCCAAGAGGTACCTCGCCCCCATGAAGCTGCCCGAGTGATCCCTGCTCCGGCCCGTCGTGACCATGCTCCTGTTCCAGCATGCCAAGACCCCGCGCTGCTCCCAGCTGCAGCGCATGGGGACCCGCAAGACCGAGCTCTTCGTCACCAAAGGCCTCCCGTGGCCACAGCAGGCTGCCTCGCCTTCACCACCGAGCTGCGCAGCATCGCATGGCCCTGCAAGTTCAAGCCAGACCTGCCTCCTCGCTACGACGGCACGGCTGACCCTGCGGACTTCCTCCAGCTCTACGAGCTGGGCATCGAAGCCGCCAACGGGGACGAGAAGTTCATGGCGAACTAGTTTCCCATGGCACTCAAGGACGGGGCCCGCACCTGGCTCCTGAACCTGGCTCCTGGCACGATCTCCTCCTGGGATGAGATGCGCACCCGTTTCATCGCCAACTTCCAAGGTACTCACGACCGGCCACCCGCCGTGAGCGACATGCGCCGCATCAAGCAGCAACCAGGGGAGACCCTACGGAAGTACATCCAGCGCTTCAACAACGCATGTCTCAAGATCCCCAAGGTGACCGAGGAAGCCATCATCTCAGCCTTCTCCAACGGTGTGCATGACGTCAAGATGAAGGAGGAGCTGGCGATGCATGAAGATCTGTGCACTTCCTTGGAGCTGTTCAACTTGGCGACCAAGTGCGCCAGGGCTGAGGAAGGGCGCCTTTCCCTCCTTGAGCTGCCAGCCGCAGACCCAGAAGAGAAGAAATCCAAGGCCAAGGACGTGAAGCGCAAGGGGGATGCCATGCTCGCGGCAGAACCAGACACCAAGCGGGGCAGAGATCAGCCCGAGTCTTTCAAAAGCAGCCGGTACTGTGTGTACCATGACCTCCGCACCCACAACACCAACGAATGTCAAGAGATCCAAGCCGTGTGAGAAGGGAGGATCGGACGCCCCGACCGCAACGATCAAGGCTACGGCCGAGGAGGAGGAAGGAATGCAGGACGCTGGGAAGACCGCGGCCCTCGCCAAGGGTGGCGCGACCGACCTCGCGAGGATCGCTGGCAGGATCAGCCTTGTGAGGGAGGCGCTTGGGCACCACTTGGAGGCGTGTTTCAGAGCACGTTTCCCTCAGGAAGGAGCAAGGCAAGGAGGGGCAAATCCTCAGGAGTTCGTCAGTCAGATCACACAGGAGTTGCAGGAGTCAAGAGTCATGAGTGGCAGCCGCCGCTTACCCGCCACAGCTCCCCATCCAGGTGAGGATGGTGGGCTGCGCGTCTGCATCGACATCCCAGGGCTCAACCGAGCCGCCTCTCAGGAGCGCTTCTGGACCTCACGCGTGGGGCGCTGCCAAGGCCCTCCCCACAGCTACGTTCGTATGCCCTACGGCTTGCCGAACGCGGCTGCTGTGCGCCAGCACCTCATGAGGAGCATCCTGGAGGCTCAGGAGGCCAGCCATTCTGCAGTCCTGGCGGAGATGGAGATGGTTCGCGAGGAGCCACCAGCGCCTCCGGAGCCTCCCGAGGCTCCTGGGCCTAGGGGCTCGTGAAGATCGGCTTCCGCAGCCCACGATGTCCACTGCTCCAACACCCCTTCACCTCCAACGCTATCAGGAGACATCTTTCAAGTTTCGTTTCCAGCTGGGAGCGCCCCTAGGGCTGCATTATTCCCAGGCCGCGTGGGTCCGTCCCTGCGGCATGTATACCTTTTTTTACTTCATGTTCCAAGCTTACTTTGTTGGGGGCGCCCTTCGGGCTGCATCATCCCCAAGTCGCTCGGGCCAGACCCAGCGGCATGTACCCCTCTTGCGATTATTTTCGGGCCATGCATTCGACCCATCATGCTTGTTATTTGATGCCTGTCCGCGGCACCTCTTCTTCCTTCATCTCGGACGCTTGCACGTTAAAGGGGGGGGGGTACCTGAGCATCGCGACTCAGCGCTCCTACTGGCTCTCTAGCCCTCACCCTCTGGCTTTGTCCACGGCATCGCGACCTGGCAAACCAGCGACGACTGAGACCCGCTCGAGGGCTGGGACCCGAGGACGTAGAGCAGAAAGGGGAGCAAAGGCGAGAGGGAAGAGGCACGCGGGGACCTTGCCAGGCAACCCCTCGCCGGCCGATGCGCGGACCAAGCGCCGCACCAGGAAGCAGTTCCTGACTTTCAAGATAAGTCACCCTCCGGAAACACTAGCTATCGCAGCACCGTCCCCCCATCCAATGCAATCCCGTGTTAGCAACGTCGCGCTCCTTTCTCACCGAATGATGGCTGCTTGAGCGCTAAAGGGGACCTCCTAAGCATCACGACTCAGGGGCTCTTACTGGACCCCGGTCCGCTCACCTCCTGGCCTTGACCACGGCATCGCGACCTGGCATACCAGCGACGGCTGAAGCTTGCCTTGGGACCGGGACCTGTCGGCGCAGAGCATCAAGCCCTCACGAGGTTCGAAAGGAGGAACTAAGCTAAGGCGTGACGAGCATCTCACATTGTTTCACGATAAGGATCATATTAACAAAAGGAACTACAGACACCTTACAAGCCCCCACTGGGTGTGTTCTTGGCTCCTCGCAGGGACAAAAGACGCGTATCCTAAGGAGTCCTAACTACAGGAACCGTGGCGGCAGACGCCATCATCAATAGTGGGCCGCGTGAGGCTCGGCGCCAGCCTCATCCAGATCAGAGGCGGCGGCGGCCTAACGAGGCCGTCCTGCTCCGAGATCGGCGCGGGCTCGGGGGCTCGTAGCTGTCATCGCTTGTCTCCGGAGTTGCGAAGAGCTCGGCAGAGTCACTGGATCCTCCGGCGCCCCTGCCGCCTGAGGAGCTGCTGGAAGGACAGGCGACGGCAGGCTTGGTCCCTGCCGCTCCAGAGCTTCGGTCGCTGCCTCTGGAGCAGCACTCCAGCCAACGCCCATCTTCATCGAAGATCTTAAGAGAATCAAGGAGGCGCCATCGTAATCCAGGTGGATCACGAGGGCCCCCTCCGATCGGCAGACCCGGGCGATCTCGCCCCAACCCTGGGTCATGAAGACCTTGCCTGGAGCGACGACCTCGACATCTGCTTCGGTCGCAGGAGTCTGGCAGTCGGCGTGCTGCAGCCAGAGCCTGAAAGGCCCCCTTGGCGGAATCTCGAAGGCGAAGGAAGGAGGAAGGCGAATCCAAGATCGAGGAGGCATGGCGGCGTGGAGCACAAACTCTCGGGAGGAGCCCTCGGCGTGAACTCCAGGAGGGACAACGCGCACCGCCGTGACCCGCCGGCACCGGCGGCGGCGTCGTCCATGGCGCTCGACATCAACTCCTGCAGGACCCTCAAGGTGGGCGTACAAGGGCAGCGGGAACCCTTGCGGCGGCCGCTCACACCAAGGCCTTGACACCTCCTTCCGCGCGCCCTCATCTCGGCGGCAGAGGACCAACCGCTTCTTCAGCGGAAGCGGATCAGGACCCTCTCGGGGGGCCTTTCCCTTCTCTTCTGTGGAGAACCGGCGGATGGGTGCCATCAGCGTGAGACGGAGCAATGGCGAAGACGAAGAAGAGGAGGAGTAGCAGAGGAAGATGAACTAGAATGGCTCGCGCCGTTCTGTACTTATAGCCGGAGGAGGCCAACCGTCGGTTTCCATTATCGCACGTAATCATGACCCGTTTTTGCATGCAGGGACTTGTTAGTTCACGCAGTTTCCGAGGCGTCGTGGGGGAGCGGAGCCGCCCACGACCAACCAACTGCCATGCGGCGCCCTAGGCCGCAGGCTGTTAGGGCCCGTGACGCTTCGCACTTGCCCCTTCGCTTCTCTGCTCAGCCAAGTCCGGGCGCGCCTTGGGCCCGGGGACTACTATCGACGTTTTGGGAACGGGGGTCCCCAGACTTGCCTGCCTGCGGCCTGCGGCGTGGCTCAAGGGGCGGCCCAGCACGACCCATCTTCATCAGCACGAGCTCAAGACCCTCGCGAGGGGCCAAGCCTCGCGGGGTGGACGATAGGAAGCTTCCTCAGGCACGGCCTCGTCAGGCTGGCTCGCGAGGAGGCGGAGAGATCAAGGCGGGGTACCTCACGAGGTGCCCATGACGCAAGCCATGACGACCAAGGGCGCCAGGCGGGCGCCAGCCCACGCACTGTCCTCCCTTTCCTCTTTGGTGCATAGGGAGCAAGCGCAGGCGAGAGCATCAAGCAAAGGCATCCATTTCGGTGCAACAAGACCAAGACCGTCTCAACGGCAGGAAGGAGGTCATGATGGAGCCCAAGCCGGCGTCACCACCAGAGCCTTTGACAGGCGAGGACCAACTTTAGTCAGGATAAGTGTATTAGATGTTCCCCTTCAAAATGGCCAACTGTTGGCGCCCTTCCCGCTCAATATTTGGGAAGAGGCCCAGGGCCTTTGCCTATAAATAGGACTAGCCACCCACAAGGTAGAGGCATCGGATCATCATCTGGAAGCCAGTAGAAAGGGCGACGGAACTCCCCCTAGCAGTTCATTGCACCAGCCAAGAACAGACCCTCACGAGGCTGTTCTTCCTTGTATTGTTCATCATCAGCCCAAGAGGCAATCCACCACACCACACACTAGAGTAGGGTATTACACCACAATGGTGGCCTGAACCAGTATAAACCCTGTGTCTCTTGTGTTGTTCCTTTGGTTGCTTAGATCCTAGCGAGGCGGTGAGGTGCAGGTAGGTAGTGGGCGAAATCTCCGCGCACAACCCAGTGTTCGAATCTAGAGGGTCTGCCAGAACCCGAAATCCGACAGTTTCAATAGTGAAAACGTTCGCCTTAACGTGACAGGTCTTTGTTCCATAATACCTTGGTTCTTCATTTGTGCAACTTGTCATAAGCAGCTTGTCTCAAATTGAAGAAAAAACTTACGAAGTAATATTTGTGCCATATCATGTGACCATGCTCAGTTTCAAGAATTCATGCTCACTTTTGGATTTTCTGAAATTTAAGATTCAGGATTCTGCATCATGCAATAATTTTTCAAGCCGTACATCTGTCCTGTTGTATTTCTTAAGAAAGGATTTGGTCAAACATTTTGCTTAGTTAGACTTCAGACAAGTTATATATGCAGAGTAAAAGGATAATCCTTCCGTACCAGTGCATTGCCTATTAAATTAACTCAAGTATTAGGTAGGAACAAACGGGCTCAATTCTGTGCTCATCCTGGTGTAGTAGTAGTAGTAGTAGTACTAGGCAATGCAGTTGACGGGTGACCTTGACGAGCAGCGACCGAGGGAATTGAACCGTGCTCGGCACGGTAGGTAACGTTGTCTAGTTTTTTTTGAGGGAACGTTGTCTAGTTACTAAAGCATCCCTCTGTTGTTCATCGGTAGTCATTATGGACCGGGGACATGAGGGGAATTTCCTAGGGCTGGAATTCTGGCCGCCAGATATTTCGACTTGAAACGCTGAGGCTCGACTGGTTGGGGTTGCCTAATGTGCGTACCACACACGCCACCGAAGGACACGAGCCCGGTTTTTTTTTTTTTTTTTTAGGATCAACAGGAGCCAAGGTCTGGCTGGTACGCCATTGGGTCCTACCATTCAGAATACGAAAGGAACCTTTTAAATTGCCGAACGAATCTATGTGTATTACAATACCCGTATTTTCCTTGCAAATACTAATGTTAACGTGGTAATTGATTTATGACGAGTTGTTGAATTAGAGTGAGTTTGTGATATAGTGATCTCAACGTGGATTTCACATTTCATGGTATCCCTAGTAAATTTTACAATGCAAATTCAAATTCAAAAGATGAACAATATGGAGGTGAGAAAACTTTGTATGTATCAAGCATATGACCACACACACACACACATAGACACACACGCACGAACACAACAACAATCCAATAATTATAGTGCATCTATTTTTCCAAACCATGCATGTATGACACGAATTCAAAAATACTCCTTCTATTCCTAGATATTAGTCTTTTAGAGAGTTCAACAAGTGACTACATACGGAGCAAAATGAGTGAATCTAGACTCTAAAATATGTCTATGTACATTCGTATGTGCCAGTCCATTCGAAATCTCTAAAAAAAACTAATATCTATATGAACAAATGGAGTAAAATGTAAGACATGCATGGTCCTCAGTTCAATATTTAAAATGAACATGAGACTGAAACATGAATATTAAGTCTAGTACTACAGTACATGCAAATGTTGTGTTTAGGCGGAGCTATGATTGTCGGGGGTCAACCCCTCGACCTTAGATAAAAATGTGGAACTCTGTTTAGGGTTGTTTAGATTATATTTGTCCCCACCCTCCCAACCACCGATTGGTTGTGCACCCCCACCCCTCCTCCCCGGGAGAATATCATGTGCCCCCATACCTTAGATGCTATATGCCGATACGAGTTGCTTGGAGCTTGTAGATCTGCGATATAGCAGCTCACATGATGTGTCTTAATATTTTAACAGGAAACCTTGATTAGTTTGAGAATTGCACACAATTTGTACAAAAACTACACAGATGCCCTTGGATCCCATATCCAACGACCTCGAAGCTCGTATCATCGTAGCATCTAAGATGAAGGAGGACATCATATTCTCCTGTATGTAAGAATATCATGTGCTACCACACCTTAGATGCTTTGCAGATAGAAGCTCTTCGGAGTCGTTGGATTTGTGACCCAACACCTCCTCGGTGGTTCGAATGGTTTTTTGCAGAAAAGCCCCAAAAGAGTTCAGCCACTGCTTACAAGCACAAAGACTGCTCAGATGCCATTGGATCTCAGATCAAACAACCTCGAAGCTCGTATCCCCATAGCATCCAAGCTGCTATAGCACCTTATGTTTTCTCACACAGCAGTATATGAGCTGCTCCCTGATAACCCACAAGTATAGGGGATCCCAACAGTTTTCGAGGGTAGAGTATTCAACCCAAATTTGTTGATTCGACACAAGGGGAGCCCAAGAATATTCTCAAGTATTAGCAGCTGAGTTGTCAATTCACCCACACCTGGAAACTTAGTATCTGCAGCAAGGTGTTTAGTAGCAAAGTAATATGATAGTGGTGGTAACGGTAACAAAAATAAAGACAGCAAAAAGTAATTTTTTTGGTATTTTGTAGTGATTGTAACAGTAACGACGAAAAAGTAAATAAGCGAGAACCAGTATATGGAAAACTTGTAGGCACCGGATCAATGATGGATAATTATGCCGGATGTGGTTCATCATGTAACAGTCATAACATAGGGTGACACAGAACTAGCTCCAGTTCATCAATGTAATGTAGGCATGTATTCCGAATATAGTCATACGTGCTTATGGAAAAGAACTTGCATGACATCTTTTGTCCTACCCTCCCGTGGCAGCGGGGTCCTATTGGAAACTAAGGGATATTAAGGCCTCCTTTTAATAGAGAACCGGAACAAAGCATTAGCACATAGTGAATACATGAACTCCTCAAACTATGGTCATCACCGGGAGTGGTTTCGATTATTGTCACTTCGGGGTTGCCGGATCATAACACATAGTAGGTGACTACAGACTTGCAAGATAGGATCAAGAACTCACATATATTCATGAAAACATAATAGGTTCAGATCTGAAATCATGGCACTCGGGCCCTAGTGACAAGCATTAAGCATAGCAAAGTCATAGCAACATCAATCGCAGAAAATAGTGGATACTAGGGATCAAACCCTAACAAAACTAACTCGATTACATGATAAATCTCATCCAACCCATCACCGTCCAGCAAGCCTACGATGGAATTACTCACGCACGGCGGTGAGCATCATGAAATTGGTGATGGAGGATGGTTGATGATGACGACGGTGACGAATCCCCCTCTCCGGAGCCCCGAACGGACTCCAGATCAGCCCTCCCGAGAGAGATTAGGGCTTGGCGGCGGCTCCGTGTCGTAAAACGCGATGATTTCTTCTCTCTGATTTTTTTCTCAATGAAAGCCAATATATGGAGTTGGAGTTGGCGTCGAAGGGCCACCAGGGGGCCCACGAGGTAGGGGCGCGCCCAGGGGGGCGCCCCCCACCCTTGTGGACAGGGTGTGGGCCCCCTGGTCTTCATCTTTTGCGAGGATTTTTTATTAATTATCCTAAGATATTCCGTGGAGTTTCAGGTCGTTTCGAGAACTTTTATTTTCTGTAGAAAAACAACACCATGGCAATTCTGCTGAAAACAGCGTCAGTCCGGGTTAGTTCCATTCAAATCATACAAGTTAGAGTCCAAAACAAGGGCAAAAGTGTTTGGAAAAGTAGATACGACGGAGACGTATCGCTCCCGCACCATAGATTCTATGGTGATACGAGTTCACTCAGATCTAACGTCCCACAGTAGGAGGTTTGAATGTTTTTGCAATATACGACTGATAGAGTTTGGGAAATGCGCACAAAGTACAAGTACTGCGCCATCTGATCACTGATCAGACGACCTAGATGCTCATATCACCGTAGCGGGTAATTAAGCCACGGGGAGCACCTAATATGAGCAACAGGGAGCCATTGGATTGAAGATGCAGCGGCGCACACGAGTCCCGAATGTTTTATTTGCAAAAAACCCTTTGGAGAGTTTGGAAATTGCACATAATTACAAAGACTACTCCCAAGCCATTGGATCTCACTTCCAACGGTGTAAAAACTCATATCACCATGGTATCTAAGCTGCGGGGTGGATGTGATATTCTATGCCGCTGTCATTTTTGTTCGTAAACTTGCAACATACGTGTAACTCGTGCCTTTACTTGTCTAACCACGCAAAGTGTTTGTTCAAAAAAAAACCATCCTACACTAAAATATCGGAAAAATACACGGGGGTCCCACTTGTCATTAATCAAATTTGGACCTAAAACTAACAAATCTGAAAGAGGAGATTCGAACTGGCAACCTGGACTAAAAAGCGTAAGTCGATAGCCTGAAACAACAATGGTTGTTGGCTTTGTCCCATAACTTGATTTTATACAGTATTACGTTGAGTAGAGTAGAGGGAGTGCCTCGTCAACACGTGCATGACCGTTGTCTCACTTACTGGTGGGTCCCAGGTCCGCGATCTCAATCTCTCTTCTCACAATCGTCTAACCTTTGCACGGGCACACACGAAGAGTGGCGCTAGCTTGCCGTGGTGTTATTACAACAACAAAAAAAGCTTGAAAAATAAAAGAATCTCCTAGAACAAGAGACGTTGTGGCTGGTCGAGACGGAGCTAACCACATCTATCCTCCGTGCCACGTTTGCATGATGAAGCTGTGTGGCTAGTGGGGTGTTTTCGACCGACTGGCTGGGTCCCGAGGTCGAACCATAGGTACTACTAGAGTTACTGTCGACGTCTGATACGGTACTCCCTCCATCTAGGTGAGTAAGTCACCGTGACCAAGGAGGAGGGGCAAACAAGAGACCTTAATGTTTATTTGCTAATTAATAACATTGCATGCAATGAACTAACCACTGCATCTCGTGTTTGGTAGTCTCAAATCATTAAAAGCATGCACACCCCTCATCTCTTATTGGTTGATATGTCAAGAAACAAGAAACAAGATAGAAGTTAATGCACCGCACGTAAGTGTTTTGGGATTATTTGATTTTCGTAAGATGACTTACACACCTAGACGGAGGGAGTATATTTTTACACGCACATTTTTCCTCCGTGCCAAGACGTGGCACACCCTACCATGCGGTTTCGGGGTCCTCCCGGGTGGTGCACGCATATATTCTTCCTAACGTGGGACGCCCTACCGCGCGTTTTCTGGGTCCTCCCCAGTTGTAGCGCCGAAGCAAGTAAATGAGTCATCAAATCACGAAAGACCACCTTTCCCGCCGAGTACATCAGTGAAGCACGGTGGCTAGCTAGTTGGGCTAGTTCAACCGATTAGCTAGGCCGCCGCCACATTTGTTTTTTCACCCCTTTTTTTATCTACTTGCCGGCAGGTAAATTTAAATATCCACCGCGGCGTTGCTCTGGTGTTTGGGTGCGGCAGCAATTTTAATTTTTTGATTGACAGGAGCAGGCGCGGCAGGATTTTTAATTTTTTGATTGACAGAACCAGGCGCGGCAGCAATTAGTCACGATGACTCCGCCTGTAAAACCCACTGCTCCCTGATGTGAGAAGTTGTCGACTGGTGTTTTACCGTGGTGAAAACCAAAAGATTCCCCGCTCCTCGGTTGGCTCCCTCCGCCTTCCCGTAGATTGCATTACCTTTCAGCCATTTCGCCCCCTTTGCTTCCTCTCCCCATTGCTTCTACCTGGTGCCATGGCGGCGCAGTAGTTCATGGAGTCCGAGGTGAGGCACCTGACTCAGGAGCTCCATGCCAAGGATGCGGAGCTCAGGGCCAAGGACATGGAGCTCTGTGAGCTCAAGGAGGAGAGGAGTGCCATGCTCCTCCGTTATGTGCGGGAGTTCACAGAGCTTCAAAAGCGGCAGGCGTCCACCACAAAGATGCGCGAGGCATCGGCGGCATTGCTGCAGAAAGCGGGAGATACGATAGGCCGTCAGGGGAGCCGGCTGGAGCGCGAGCGAGCCCATCATGACGAGGTCCACGATCGCCTCAGCCACTTGGTGAACCAAGTTGCCAAGCACGTGTTGTGGCTGCGTGATGCCTACCGTCGTGCCAGTGCGATGATGCCGGCCGTCGGGCTAAACCCGTTCGATCACCCGGTCGACTTCAACGAGCTGTGGCTTCCTGACCTGGTCTCCTTCTTCACCTATATCTCCGAGGAGCTGAGCCGTCTCCGTGCGATGGTGGGGGCTGAGCTGGACAAGGAGGGGTTGCAGGTTGCCGTCGCCGTTGCCGGGCGAATCCTTTCAAGGCTCCGTCACCGGAATCCATTCGTGCCATTGGACGCCGTCTTTGACGAGCTGGCTACCGTGGTCCGGGTGCGGGCTCTGCGGGCGGTTGCACCCTGCATCACTAACGTCATGCGCCTCGAGAAGCAGAGGGACTTCAGTGGTGTTTAGGCGCCCTCTGCATGGGCATGTCCATGTCTCGGCGCAACATGACCGTTGGATCAAACTCAGACGGTGCAGATCAGTCACTGTAGCACAAAGCGTGTGGGTGTGTTTGGTTGCATTCTCATCTCAATATAGTTGTTTCCTCTTCGTGTATTTTTGTTAACCTACTAGTGTGGACTCATGCACCCTTCATGCACTCTGCCAAACACCCAAAAGTGGGTCGAGAAGGGAACTTTTGCTCCCATCCCGTGCACCCTTCATACGGAATTCCCCTTCATACACCCTGCCTAACACTATTCGTGCTTCATATGGTTCATGTTTCATGGAGTACTGTAGCACCGTACTCTCCATGCGCTGTAGACCTACTTCTGTTAACATTAATCTCACCGTTCATTCTCGACCGGAAAGTCGAAAAAGCGGTACTATGTTACATATAGGAGTAGTTGACATGTGCACAACATCATTTGTTATCGTCATATCTTACTACACTAGCAACAAGATTGTCTAGTACTAACGTATGAACCACTACACATGCTTAGTAGTAGGATTCGGTGTACAAAAAGAGGGGTACACTTTTTGTACCCCTATAATTGTGCACGGGCAGTCTGAGCCACGGACACCACCGCACTGAGCAAGGCGAGGGAGGTGAGCCAAGGTAAGGCCAAAGCTCGAAAGGAGCAGAACAACACCGAGACCAAGACCACAAAGAGCAAAGGGGACGAAGCGGACTCCCCCGGCAAGATCCTGGCCGGGGGGCGGTTTTTGCAAACCCGACAAGACCCTTGCCGTGGCAGCTCGCCCCAAACCTACGGAGCAAATCACCCTTGAGTCCACTGCCCCCATGGGGCAAGGATTCGGGAGACATCCCCGTGGTGGCATGCAGATCTTTGTGAAGACATTCAAGATCGGATACACACTATAGAAGATGACGACCCTTGGCGGGATCCCAGCCAAGGAGGACCACAAGGCCCCCGGCAAGAGCCTTGCCGGGGATGACAGCAGGCACCGCGGCAAGACCCTTGCCGGGGCCCTGATAAGACCCTTGCCGGGGCTATGGCGAGGCCCTTTCCAAGGACACCCATAGGGCCACCATCAGTCCCACGCAAATCCTAACCTCCGCCACCGTTCGCATGCAGCTGTCGACCCAACCAAGTGGGCAGGCACCTGCGTGGCGGCAAGCGGATCTTCATGGAGACCCACTGCTGCGCCACCTCAGCTGCCTGCCTGCCTACATGGCACCACGGGCACCGCTGGCCAGGGCGCGTGTCGACGCGAAAGAGAGCGGCAGCGGACGAGACTAGGCTCTCCCCTGTCCCCGATAAAGCAAGGACAACTAAGCAAGACGCATTAAATGCGCCTTGTCATGTAATGCGAGGGATAAACTCATATCACTGTACCCTTTCCACCTCCTGTGTGCCACTGTGGCAACCCCTTTCCTTATAAAAGGAGGCCCAAGGCGACCAGGAGGAGGATTTGGCTTTTTGGAGCTCCTCACGCCCCATTGCTAGCCCAAGAACACAGATAAACAAACCACCAAAGCAGGAGTAGGGTTTTACGCATCCTCGCGGCCTGAACCTGGATAAAGAACCCGTGTGCTATCTGTTTGATCCGCCCTTCTCACGACCACGCGCCCCGCAACCATAGTAGGGATTCTTGTGATCCCATAGGTGTCGTCCTCGCACCGACATCTTTGGCGCGCCAGGTAGGGGCGCGCAGTGGTGAGAATCGGCTCTAGCAGTTAGTTTGATGCCTTTTCATCGTCATGGCGCCCAAGAAGAAGATGACGGTGGCGGTTGGCCGTCGGAAGCTGGACATCCCGTCCCGACGTGGGCGAGCAGCGGACCGGTCGCAGAAAGGACCCGGGGCATCGTTCGCGAACACCAACACAGTCCCAGCAGCCAAAGTTTGGGAGGCAGCGATGTTCATGCGCCTGGTAATGGGCCGCACACCGCCAAATCCAAAGACGGAGCCAGGCCCTCCGCGGGTGGCGCGGGGCCTTCCAGGATCACTGCCACCCCACCCGAAGGCGACGCGAGGGCTTCCAAGACTCCCACGCCGGCACCGACGGCGCGCTCCTCTCAAGCGACGCGCGACGAACGGCGTAATCACGCCAAGGACCCCGGGCATCGCCGCGGAGAGAGCTCCGAGCGCCACTCCCGGGATTTAGAAGACCTGCCCGCTCGCCGAGGCGCTGATCAAGATGGCGTGCGACCGTGGGGTCGTGATAGAGCTCCTTCTGACATGGTCAGAAGTCGAAGCGCGTCGCGATCCGTGCAGGTTTCGCTGCCACCAACGCCAGCAGAAGCCCTGGCGTGCGCGCAGTTGCTCCTCGATTTCCCTCCCACTACGGGGAAACTTGACGAATGGAGAGCCACTATCCGAAACCTTGTTGCGGTGGCCAACAAAGACGAACCGAGTCCGGTGGAGCCCCCGGGTCGACGCTCCGACGGAATCCCACGCACCAGTGGCAGGAGAGCCGGCGGCGCCGCGACCACGGTGCACTCGCCTCCTCCTCGCCCGGTACCGCGGACGCCAGCCCGTCGCGATGTTACGGGCGAAGAGATCTCCGTAGCATCGTCCGACCCGCGGGCCCACTGTGACCAGCGCCAAGTTCTTCGGGAACGAGAACATGAAGACGCTCGAACCACTATCGAGCGCCGGCGCGGAGCGCGCCACCAATCAGACAGGCGAGCAGGGCCTGCTGTGAGCCACCCGGCGCCGGGGAGCCCTGGAGGCCTACCTTACGAGGTAGGCTGTCCGGCTTTTACCCATGAGCTGCGGCAGTTCCAGTGGCCCACTCACCGCACCTTCAAACCCGACGTGGGCGAAAAGTACAATGGCAAGACCCACCCGTCCGAGTTCCTCAGCGTCTACACCATCACGATGCAAGCTGCCGGAGCCCGCGACGATAAGGTGCTTGCGAATTACTTACCGTTGGCTCTTAAACCTAACGCCATGTCATGGTTGATGCACTTGCCAGTAGACTCTATTTCCTCCTGGTCGGATTTGTGCCATCAGTTCGTGGGCGCCTTTACTGGAGGCCACCAAGCCCATGGCCAAGCAAGCGACCTGCACGTCATCCCCCAGAAGGGATGCGAGAGTCTCCGCAAGTATATATAGAGGTTCAGCCGGGTACAGTACAATATCCCTGATGTTCACCCTGCCGCCATCATCAGCGCGTTCCATCAGAACGTGCGTAACCGCAAGATGCATGAAGAGCTGGCAATGAACAAGGTGAGAGATGTAGCAGAACTCTATGTTCTTGCTGACAAATGTGCCCGAGCTGAAGAGGGAAGGAAGTACCCCGGCGAAGATGCCTGCGTGGAAATCGACTCCTCAGCTGAGGATATTGCCGCCCCGGCGAAGAAAGGCCGGCGCCGCAACAGGAAGCGCAAAGGAAAAGCCATGCTTGCCATCGAGGGATCTAATGACGCCGGCTCCACCAAGAAAACCAAGGCAGATGACCCCGGAAAGGAGGTTGCCGGGTGTGTCGCCTGCCGGGCCTTGGCGGCTGCCGAGAAGCTAGGAAACTCCGACAAGCGATACTGCAAGATCCATCGCACCAAAGGCCATGCTCTCCAGGACTGCCGATAGGTTGAGCTCCTCGCTAAGAAGCAGAGGGCTGAATATGAGAGGCGGGACAAGGAGAAGGGCCCAGACGGCGCTGAGGGGTCCAGCAAGAAGCATGACGGCCAGGCGGGCCATCGCGGCAAGGATAAGCAGCCGGAGAGGCCAGCCAGAAGATGACGATCACGAAGAGGACGACGAATCTGGCGACCAAGAGTTTCAGAAAGCTACAGAGGCCATGTGCATCGACGGCGGCACCTCGCTGCATACTTCTCACCGCCGGCTTAAACAATGGGCGCGAGAGATTACAGTGGCAGAGCCGTCGTTTGATGCCCAAAGGCCGCTGAAGTGGTCCAGCACACCTATCATTTTTGACACTGAGGACCACCCTGATCGCACTACTGCAGTCGGGTGCTTGCCATTTTTGGTTTCACCAAGAATACACAACCTCAAGGTGACGAAGATGCTAGTCGATTGTGGGGCCGGTCTGAACTTGATCTCGCCTGCCGTGATCGAGAAACTGCAGATTCCTGATGGAGACCTCGAAGAGACGGGCACGTTTTAGGGGGTCAACCGGGAAGAAGCCAACCCAAGGGAAAGGTCACACTACCCGTGACTTTTGGAAGCGACCTGAACTTCAGGACGGAGAGGATCGTGTTCGATGTTGACAAGATCCCATTACCCTACAACGGGATCCTTGGCCGCCCAGCGCTGGCCAAGTTCATGGCGGCGTCACACTACGCCTACAACACCCTGAAGATGCCAGGAACTGGGACGATCATCACCATCCCCTCCGACAAGAAAGACACGCTGATTTGCGCTGACCAACTATACCAGCAAGTAGTTGCAGTAGCTGCCGCCGCTAGGGCACTTGCTCCTGCCGCTGGGACCCCGGGAGGGAAGAAAAAGAAGAAGACCAGTGAGACCTCGGACACCCACTCCGGCAAGCGCACCTCTTCGGAGTGTATCACTGTTGTCGAGGACGTGCCAGAGAGCTCCATCGGCGGAAACAAGAAGCCCAGGGCCATACTGTCGGGAACCAAGAAGGTTTCTATCAATGAGGACGGCACGGGAGGAGCTTTTACCATAAGCTCCACCCTTGATGACAAATAGGAAGACACGCTCGTCACCTTCCTACGGGCGAATGTCGATGTGTTTGCATGGCAAGCTTCCGACATCCCCGGTGTTCCCAGGGAGGTGATTGAGCACCACCTTGCTGTCTGCCCTCATGCGCGGCCCGTCAAGCAGAAGGTCAGAAAGCAAGCTTTGGAACGACAAGAGTTCATCATAGAAGAGATCCGGAAACTGGAAGCAGCGGGTTTGGTAAGAGGAGTGCTCCATCCAACGTGGTTGGCCAATCCGGTCGTGGTGCGCAAGGCAAATGGGAAGTGGAGACTGTGTATTGATTACACAGATATCAATAAGGCTTGCCCTAAAGACCCCTTCCCGTTGCCGCACATCGACCAGATTGTTGAATACACGGCTGGGTGTGATCTGCTGTCATTCCTCGACGCCTACTCCGGCTACCACCAGATCTTCATGACAAGAGAAGACGAAGAGAAAACAGCATTCATCACCCCATGTGGTACGTATTGTTTCATACGGATGCCTTTCCGGTTGAAGAGTGCTGGTTCGACGTTTGCAAGGGCGGTCCATATTGGTTTTGAACCCCAGCTCCATAGAAATATGGAAGCCTATATGGATGACATAGTGGTCAAAACCAAGGACAAGGCAACCCTTATACCAGATTTGCAAGAAACATTTACAAGCCTGCGCAAGATCAATCTCAAGCTGAACCCTGAGAAGTGCGTCTTTGGCGTCCCGTCCGGCAAGCTTCTCGGGTTCTTGGTGTCACAACGTGGGATAGAGGCCAATCCGGACAAAATCAAAGCTATAGAGCAGATTGAAGCACCCAAGCGAATCAAGGATGTGTGTCGGCTTGCTGGTTGCATCGCCGCCATGGGCAGGTTCATTTCCAAGTCTGCCGAGCGCGCCCTTCCCTTTTTCAAGATCCTGAAAAAGGCGGGCCCGATGGAGTGGACGCCAGAAGCCGAAGCAGCATTGCAAGGTTTGAAGAAGTACCTCTCCTCCGTGCCAGTACTAGTTGCGCCTAGGCCACAGGATCCATTGCTGCTATACCTGGCGGCAACGGATCAGGTGGTCAGCGCCGCACTAGTGGCACAGAGAGAGGTTGACGACAAGGAGATGGCAGCGGCAGAGCCCGACACCACCAACGCAGAGACGACACAGCTAGTTGAAGTGCCACCGAAGAAGAAAATGATGCAGCACCCGGTCTACTTTGTGAGTTCCCTCCTGCAGGGGGCTAGATCAAGGTACTCTGGCATGCAGAAACTGCTCTTCGGCCTTCTTATGGCCTCGAGGAAGCTGCGTCACTACTTCCAGGCACACGAGACCACTGTCGTCACTCTCTTCCCTCTGCAACGGATATTGCACAATCCGGATGCAACGGGAAGAATTGTGGAATGGGCACTGGAGCTGTCCAGCTTTGGCCTCAAGTTTGAAAGCACTTCAACGATTCAGAGCTGAGTTCTAGCAGAGTTCATTGTAGAATGGACCGCAACGCCTGACGAAGAAGCCCAAGAGACTGCTCTTCCCGACAAGGAGGCAAGTTGTGATTGGACCATGTACTTTGATGGAGCTTTCTCCCTACGAGGCGCCAGGGCTGGCGTACTGCTTGTCGCGCCCATCGGAGAGCACCTCAAGTACGTGATCCAGATGCACTTCCCCAGGGAGGTGTCAACCAACAATACGGTAGAGTACGAAGGTCTGCTTGCCGGTCTTAGGATCGCGGCGGACCTCGGAATCAAGAAACTCATCGTCAAGGGGGACTCACAGCTTGTCGTCAAGCAAGTCAACAAGGATTACCAGAGCCCGTTGATGAAGGCCTACGTCGATGAAGTGAGAATGCTGGAAGAGCGTTTCGACGGTATACAGGCTGAACACGTTCCCCGAGCGGAGAACGATATCGCCGATTACCTGTCGAAATGCGCTGCCCTCAAGCTACCTGTGGAACTAGGTACCTTTGTGCTTCAGTTAACTCAGCCATCCGTTGATCCATCAACAGAGTAGAATAAGAGGAGGAAATCAGGGCCCGGCAAGTACTTTCCTGCCGAGCTCCCCGGAGTCGCCGGCAAGGATGTTGCCGAGGATACTGAGCCCACCACGGGACGACTAGCTCCGGTGGAGCGTCAAGCTCTTGTCGTCGAGACAGCCGCTCCTATAGCGGAGGAAATGCCTTTAGTCCTCGCCGTCGAGCCCCAGGATCCAGCGTGGGCACAACATACCGTCCGATTCCTCCAAACAGGGGAACTTCCTGAGGAGCAGGAAGAAGCAGAAACAGTAGCCCGTCGCTCTACCATGTACCAGTTTGTCGATGACATCCTGTACAGAAAGAGGCCGAACGGTGTGAAATTGAAGTGTATCCCTCGAGAGGAAGGACTGGAGCTGTTGGCGGAGATACACGGAGGCATATGTGGATCCCACATTGGGTCAAGGGCCCTTGCCGGCAAGGCATTTCGGCAAGGCTTCTTCTGGCCCACCGCCCTCCAGGATGCGATGACACTAGTCACCCGATGTGAAGCGTGTCAGTTCCATTCAAAGAAGCTTCATCAGCCAGCTCAAGCCCTTCAAACCATTCCTCTCTCCTGGCCCTTCAAACCATTCCTCTCTCCTGGCCCTTCTCGGTCTAGGGGCTCGATATACTGGGCCCTTTCCCCCGCGCTATCGGGGGCTTTGAGTACTTGTACGTTGCAATCGACAAGTTCACAAAGTGGCCGGAGGTGGAGGCAGTGAGGAAGGTCACAGCTCAGTCAGCCGTCAAGTTCTTCAAGGGACTAGTGTGCCGTTTTGGCGTACCCAACCGGGTTATCACCGACAACGGCACACAGTTCACAAGCCGCACCTTCATGCAATATACCCAAGACCTCGGTAGCAAAGTCTGTTTCGCTTCCGTTGCTCACCCGTGAAGCAATGGTCAAGCTGAGAGGGCAAATGCTGAAGTACTGCGAGGCTTAAGGACCAAGACCTTTGACAGGCTGCACAAGAGTGGAAGGCGCTGGATTGATGAGTTGTCGACGGTTCTTTGGTCGATCAGGACGACGCCAAATCGAGCCACCGGCCAGACACCTTTTGCCTTGGTATACGGGGCAGAAGCAGTTCTCCCCGCTGAACTCATATACGGGTCACCTCAAGTGCTCGCTTATGACGAGCTTGAGCAAGAGCAACTGCGGCAAGATGATGTAGTGCTCCTTGAGGAAGATCGTCTTTGGGCGGCTGTGAGAGCAGCACGCTACCAGCAAGCCTTGCGCCGCTACAATAGCCGCAAGGTTCATGCCCAAAGCCTTGAGGAAGGCGACCTTGTCCTTCGGCGCGTTCAATCGGCCAAGAATTCCAACAAGTTGACGCCAAAGTGGGAAGGCCCTTATCGGGTAATACGAGTCACCAGGCCCGGCGCAGTCCGCCTGGAGACCGAAGATGTCGTTCCGGTGAGTAACTCCTGGAACATTGAGCATCTTTGCAAGTTTTACCCGTGAGGCGCGGCTTGCCGGCCCCCCCGACAAGCCACCTTTTGTACAAGCATTGCCGATGATGCATGTAACCCTTTGTGCAAAGCCAGGCGCAGACCCTGAGCATAAATAAATGAAGCGTTGGTGCCCTAAGTTATAGCATGCATGCTAGGTCAAGTCTCGTCCTTGGTTAGGGTTGATAGTGCTTAGCGGCGACTAACCCCTAGCTTAGAGGTCGAGTGTGCGTCTCTTTGCCGTTCTTTTGTCTTCTTTGGTTCGCAGGACTCACGGATATCTTTGCCGGATCACTTGAGGACGAAAAAGAAAAGAGGGACAGACCGGCATCTAGACCCCGGCAAGCCAGTATTGTCGGGGGCTGCAAGTACAAAGATTCACCCACGGCAAACCAAAGTTGCCGGGGGCTACAGCTTCAGATAAGTTCTTCATCCCTTATCATGCATTCCCTTATGGACTGAGGTATGTGAAACCTCGTTTTTTCCCAAAGCTACCGTGCTCCCCTAAAACTCTAGGCCCTAGGGCTCGTTCCTGGGGCCAGGTTTGGTCATAGTCGCGGTAGCAAAAGGATGAAACAAGGAGCCTGAACCCACCTCATCCCTGCCTCCGCCAAAAGCGTGAGAAAGGTCGAGCGAAGTGGGAAGACGGCAGGGCCTGTTGCTGGGCAAGGAAATGTTTATCTTGGGATAACAAGGATTTACTCCTTGTCGTGGGTTCTACCCGCAAACAAATCACCTGGCAAGCATCCCTTTTTCATTAAAAACATTCCACTCAGGTACAACCCATGGGGAATGAAAAACATGAATGATGGGATTACAAGTTTTAAATTCAGCTAAGGCCTAAAGGCTTACAAGCTAAAAAGAGATAAGGTTCCCGTAACCCCTTTCTTGTCCCTCTCCTCAGGAGGCAGGTCAAGGAGGCGAAAAGGGCAAAAGGGGCGCCTAGGCGAGCTACGGGTGGTAGGAGGCACCAAGAGAACATCTCGGTGGCTGTCCGAAGGATGGATGGTGATGGCGGCGTCGGAAGCAGAGCTCGAAGACGAGGCGGCAGGACGTCAGCATGCGTCGAAGGCGTCGGTGCCCGCGTACTCCAAGTTGACGGCCTTGCCGCCCGCCCTCTTCCTCCTCCGCAGCCTCCCAACGCCAGCCGCCCAAGGAGACGACCCCGAGAAGTTTAGGAAAGCCGGCGACACGGATGATGGGATCGCCGGTGCCGCACGGAGCGGCGCCCGACACCTAGTCGGACCCATCATTCTGCCGCCTGCTACCCTCATCATCGCTGCCGCTGTCCTCCTCGCCACTCCCGCCCGAGGAGGAGTCTTCGCTATTAGAAGAGCTCTCCACGCAGCACCTTGCCCGAGTCCCGAAGCACCCGAAGACCTTGACGGAGAGGAGGCCGCCCTCCATCAGCTTAAAATGGAGAGTGAGCCCCGCCGTCAAGTGGTGGATATGAGCGAACGTCTTCCACCCTCGACCAAGATACATCAAGTGAGGGGCTGGAAAGTTGACGCGAGATCGCGTACCGCTGATCCAACAACCCCTCATGTGCAACCGCAATGACTCCAGCGGATCCAGCTCCATCTCGCTCGTGAATGGAGTCGGGAGACGAAGATGACGGCGAGGCAGCCGGCACAGCCTGACGAAGAACTCGCAAGGGTCATCCCCAACATGGCCCTCCATGGGGGGAGGAACTACTGGCGGAGGCGAGACCGGCGCACCGCCCCGTTCTCCTCTTCCCTGAGCGCCTCGGCCTCACCCACGGCCTCGCCCGCTGCCTCGCCCCCTCCTCCTTCCCCTCGCGGCTGGCTCTGCCACCGCGGGTGAAGGAGAAGGAAGGACGCGTTGTCGAGCAGCGACCCTTGCTGCCACCGTCGAAGGGCCAGGATTCCCTCTCTCCATGGCGGATGGAGGGGGGAGCAGAAGCTGAAGGAAGGAGAAGATGGAAGAGTGTGGGACGCCATCCCCCCCCCCCACTCTTTATAAAGAGCTGGGGTGGGGGCTCGGCCGCCCCGCTCAGCCAATCAAGACACGGAAGGCGCAGGGAACTGGGACCAACCCGTTGCCCCGGCCCGCGACGGCCCGGTTTCCCGCCTCCACCGTTCGCCAGCCCAAGCGCGTGAGAACCATGTGGCAGGCATGCGGGACCGAGGCGACCTCTCCCCACCCCATGATCGTGGGGAGTGGACGCCTTGAAGACCACGCCCCGGCCCCGTTCAGTAAATGGGCCGAGCCTCCACGCCTCCCTCCGCTTATGGGGAAGGCGCGAACCGCCCCCTTTTACTATGACGTGACGCATGCGCGCAGAGCTCAGCCCCATGCATGCCGCCCACGTCATGCACGCCTCCCCACGCCGAGCCACGCACGGGAGGCATGGGAAGCGCAGCGCGCGAAGAGACTTACCGCGGTAAAAAACATCCCGCCTGCCTATGCACCATTCTTGGGCCTATCCCAACGACGTGATTGCGCTTACGTGTGGCCCAGGCCCAGGGGCTCCTGTCGGTGTACAAAAAGAGGGGTACACTTTTTGTACCCCTATAATTGTGCACGGGCAGTCTAAGCCACGGACACCACCGCACTGAGCAAGGCGAGGGAGGTGAGCCAAGGTAACGCCGAAGCTCGAAAGGAGCAGAACGACGCCAAGACCAAGACCACAAAGAGCAAAGGGGACGAAGCGGACTCCCCCGGCAAGATCCTGGCCGGGGGGCGGTTTTTGCAAACCCGGCAAGACCCTTGCCGTGGCAGCTCGCCCCACACCTACGGAGCGAATCACCCTTGAGTCCACTGCCCCCATGGGGCAAGGATTCGGGAGACATCCCCATGGTGGCATGCAGATCTTTGTGAAGACATTCAAGATCTGATACACACTATAGAAGATGACGACTCTTGGCGGGATCCTAGCCAAGGAGGACCACAAGGCCCCCGGCAAAAGCCTTGTCAGGGATGACAGCAGGCGTCGCGGCAAGACCCTTGCCGGGGCTACGGCGAGGCCCTTGCCAAGGACACCCGTAGGGCCACCATCAGGCCCACGCAAATCCTAACCTCCGCCACCGTTCGCATGTAGCTGCCGACCCAACCAAGTGAGCAGACACCTGCGTGGCGGCAAGCGGATCTTCATGGAGACCCACCGCTGCGCCATCTCAGCTGCCTGCCTGCCTACATGGCACCACGGGCACCGCTGGCCAGGGCGCGTGTCGACGCAAAAGGGAGCGGCGGCGGACGAGACTGGGCTCTCCCCCGTCCCTGATCAAGCAAGACACCTAAGCAAGACGCATTAAATGCGCCTTGTCATGTAATGCGAGGGATAAACTCATATCACTGTACCCTTTCCACCTCCTGTGTGCCACTGTGGAAACCCCTTTCCTTATAAAAGGAGGCCCAAGGCGACCAGGAGAAGGATTCGGCTTTTTGGAGCTCCTCGCGCCCCATTGCTAGCCCAAGAACACAGATAAACAAACCACCAAAGCAGGAGTAGGGTTTTACGCATCCTCGCGGGCCAAACCTGGATAAAGAACCTGTGTGCTATCTGTTTGATCCGCCATTCTCACGACCCCACGCCCCGCAACCATAGTAGGGATTCTTGTGATCCCATAGGTGTCGTCCTCGCACCGACATAAGAGCATTGTGTATGTTCAAGTGGCTGTTGTGTTTTGCACTCCTCCGTCGTAAAGGTGGAAATGCTTGTTGTAATCGTTTTTTTCTTCAGAAAAACAGTGGACACGATCTACCGTGCGGATCCTCCTCCAGCCATGTGCTAAATTACTCACTTTCACCGACGTGTGGGACAGCTAGCACCTGGGTCCACCAGCCATGCACCAAATTACTCCGTAGTAGAGTGACGGTAGACTACCCCGATCGAAGCGCCGCAGTAATGCCCAATGAGCCGTCAAATCACAAAACCCCCTCCTTTCCAGCAGTAAGTTGGACGAACGAAGCAACCATCATTTCACTCTTCTCTCTCAGCTTCCTCTCTTGAAGGAAACCCCCACTCGCTTCGCTTCTCCCTCATCTCGTTCCTCCTTTCACTCTTCTCTCTCAGCTTCCTCTCTTGGATGGACGCTGGAGCACCGGCCGACGTGATGTCTATGGCTCTAGCCAAAACTGTTGAGGCTCATGGTATGAAGAAGCGCAAAAACCCCGCCGAGACTACCGCAGACAAGCTCAAAGCCATCACCCTGTCCAAGCTGTTGGAAATATGCCCTAGAGGCAATAATAAATTAGTTATTATTATATTTCCTTGTTCATGATAATCGTTTATTATCCATGCTATAATTGTATTGATAGGAAACTCAGATACATGTGTGGATACATAGACAACACTATGTCCCTAGTAAGCCTCTAGCTGACTAGCTTGTTGATCAATAGATGGTTACGGTTTCCTGACCATGGACATTGGATGTCGTTGATAACGGGATCACATCATTAGGAGAATGATGTGATGGACAAGACCCCAATCCTAAGCCTAGCACAAAGATCGTAGTTCGTATGCTAAAGCTTTTCTAATGTCAAGTATCATTTCCTTAGACCATGAGATTGTGGAACTCACGGATACCGTAGGAATGCTTTGGGTGTACCAAACGTCACAACGTAACTGGGTGGCTATAAAGGTGCACTACAGGTATCTCCGAAAGTGTCTGTTGGGTTGGCACGAATCGAGACTGGGATTTGTCGCTCCGTGTAAACGGAGAGGTATCTCTGGGCCCACTTGGTAGGACATCATCATAATGTGCACAATGTGATCAAAGAGTTGATCATGGGATGATGTGTTACGGAACGAGTAAAGAGACTTGCCGGTAACGAGATTGAACAAGGTATCGGCATACCGACGATCGAATCTCGGGCAAGTACAATACCGCTAGACAAAGGGAATTGTATACGGGATTGATTAAGTCCTTGACATCGTGGTTCATCCGATGAGATCATCGTGGAACATGTGGGAGCCAACATGGGTATCCATATCCCGTTGTTGGTTATTGACCGAAGAACGTCTCGGTCATGTCTGCATGGTTCCCGAACCCATAGGGTCTACACAGTTAAGGTTCAATGACGCTAGGGTTATAAAGGAAGTTTGTATGTGGTTACCGAATGTTGTTCGGAGTCCCGGATGAGATCCCGGATGTCACGAGGAGTTCCGGAATGGTCCGGAGGTAAAGATTTATATATGGGAAGTCCTGTTTTGGTCACCGAAAAAGTTTCAGGTTTTTTCGGTAACGTACCGGGACCACCGGGAGGGTCCCGGGGGTCCACCAAGTGGGGCCACCAACCCCGAAGGGCTGCATGGGCCAAGTGTGGGAGGGGACCAGCCCCAGGTGGGCTGGTGCACCCCCCACAAGGGGCCCAAGGTGCAGGGAAGAGTGGGAGGGGGCAAACCCTAGGGCAGATGGGCCCTAAGGCCCACCCCAGGTGCGCCTCCCCTCTCTCCCCCTCTGGCCGCCACCCAGATGGATCTGGGGGCTGCCGCCACCCCTGGGGAGGGAACCCTAGAGGGGGCGCAGCCCCCTCCCCTCCCCCTATAAATACATGAGGTTTGGGGGCTGCCCAACACATGAGTTTCTCCCTCTATTGGCGCAGCCCTACCTCTCTTACTCCTCTACCGCGGTGCTTGGCGTAGCCCTGCATGATTTCCACTCTCCTCCACCACCACAAAGCCGTTGTGCTGCTGCTGGACGGAGTCTTCCTCAACCTCTCCCTCTCTCCTTGTTGTATCAAGGCGTGGGAGACGTCACCGGGCTGTACGTGTGTTGAACGCGGAGGTGCCGTCCGTTCGGCACTAGGATCTCCGGTGATTTGGATCACGACGAGTACGACTCCTTCAAGCCCGTTATCTTGAACGCTTCCGCTTAGCGATCTACAAGGGTATGTAGATGCTCTCTCCTTCTCTCGTTGCTAGTTTCTCCATAGATAGATCTTGGTGACTCGTAGGAAAATTTTGAATTTCTGCTACGTTCCCCAACAGTGGCATCATGAGCTTGGTCTATTGCGTAGATTCTTTGCACGAGTAGAACACAAAGTAGTTGTGGGCGTTGATTTTGTTTAATATGCTTACCGTTACTAGTCCAATCTTGTTTCGACGGTATTGTGGGATGAAGCGGCCCGGACCGACCTTACACGTACTCTTACGTGAGACAGGTTCCACCGACTGACATGCACTTGGTGCATAAGGTGGCTAGCGGGTGCCAGTCTCTCCCACTTTAGTCGGAACGGATTCGATGAAAAGGGTCCTTATGAAGGGTAAATAGAAATTGACATATCATGTTGTGGTTTTTGCGTAGGTAAGAAACGTTCTTGCTAGAAACCCATAGGAGCCACGTAAAACATGCAAACAACATTTAGAGGACATCTAACTTGTTTTTGCAGGGTATGCTATGTGATGTGATATGGCCAACAAGAATGTGATGAATGATATGTGATGTATGAGATTGATCATGTTCTTGTAATAGGAATCAAGACTTGCATGTCGATGAGTATGACAACCGGCAGGAGCCATAGGAGTTGTCTTTATTTATTATATGACCTGCGTGTCATTGAACAACGCCATGTAATTACTTTACTTTATTGCTAACCGGTAGCCATAGTAGTAGAAGTAATAAGTTGGCGAGACAACTTCATGGCGACACAATGATGGAGATCATGGTGTCATGCCGGTGACGACGATGATCATGGAGCCCCGAAGATGGAGATCAAAAGGAGCAAAATGATATTGGCCATATCATGTCACTTTTTTATTGCATGTGATGTTTATCATGCTTATGCATCTTATTTGCTTAGAACGACGGTAGTAAATAAGATGATCCCTCATTAAAATTTCAAGAAAGTGTTCCCCCTAACTGTGCACCGTTGCGAAAGTTCATCGTTTCGAAGCACCACGTGATGATCGGGTGTGATAGATTCTTACGTTCACATACAACGGGTGTAAGCCAGATTTACACACGCGAAACACTTAGGTTGACTTGACGAGCCTAGCATGTACAGACATGGCCTCGGAACACAAGAGACCGAAAGGTCGAGATGAGTCGTATAGTAGATATGATCAACATGAAGATGTTCACCGATGATGACTAGTCCGTCTCACGTGATGATCGGACATGGCCTAGTTGACTCGGATCATGTAATCACTTAGATGACTAGAGGGATGTCTATCTGAGTGGGAGTTCATGAGATGAACTTAATTATCCTGAACATAGTCAAAAGATCTTTGCAAATATGTCGTAAGCTCGCGCTTTAGTTCCACGTTTTAGATATGTTCCTAGAGAAAATATATTTGAAAGTTGACAGTAGCGATTATGCTGACAGTAGAAAGCTTATGTCCTTAATGCACCGCTCAGTGTGCTGAACCCCAAACGTCGTTTGTGGATGTTGCGAACATCGAACATACACATTTAGATAACTATGTGACAGTTCAGTTAAACAGTTTAGAGTTGAGGCACCAAAGACGTTTTCGAAACGTCGCGGAACATATGAGATGTTTCGAGGGCTGAAATTGGGATTTCAGGCTCGTGCCCACGTCAAGAGGTATAAGACCTCCGACGATTTTCTTAGCCTGCAAACTAAGGGAGAAAAGCTCAATCATTGATCTTGTGCTCAGATTGTCTGAGTGCAACAATCACTTGAATCGAGTGGGAGTTGATCTTCCAAATGAGATAGTGATGTTTCTCCAAAGTCATTGCCACCAAGCTGCTAGAGCTTCGTGATGAACTATAACATATCAGGGATAGATATGATGATCCTTGAGGTATTCGTGATGTTTGACACCGCGAAAGTAGAAATCAAGAAGGAGCATCAATTGTTGATGGTTGGTAAAACCACTAGTTTCAAGAAGGGCAAGGGCAAGAAGGGATACTTCATGAAACAGCAAATCAGCTGCTGCTCTAATGAAGAAACCCAAGGTTGAACCCAAACCCGAGACTAACTGCTTCTGTAATAAGGGGGACAGCCACTGGAGCAGAATTACCCTAGATACTTGGTAGATGATAAGGCTGGCAAGGTCGATAGAAGTATATTGGATATACGTTAAGTTAATGTGTACTTTACTAGTACTCCTAGTAGCATCAGGGTATTAGATACCGGTTCGGTTGCTAAGTGTTAGTAACTCGAAATAAAAGGCTACGGAATAAATGGAGACTAGCTAAAGGTGAGCTGACGATATGTGTTGGAAGTGTTTCCAAGTTTGATGTGATCAAGCATCGCACGCTCCCTCTACCATCGAGATTGGTGTTAAACCTAAATAATTGTTATTTTGGTGTTTGCGTTGAGCATAGACATGATTGGATTATGTCTGTCGCAATACGGTTATTAAATTAAGGAGAATAATGGTTACTCTATTTATTTGAATAATACCTTCAATGGTCTTGCACCTAAAAGAATGGTTTATTGAATCTCGATCGTAGTGATACACCTTTTCATGCCAAAAATATAAGATAGTAATGATAGTACCACTTACTTGTGGCACTGCCATGCAAGTCATAATGGTATAAAACGCATGAAGAAGCTCCATGTTGATGGATCTTTGGACTCACTCATTTTTGAAAAGTTTGAGACATGTGAACCATGTCTATTGGTGTATACGCATGAAGAAAGTCCATGCAGATGGATCGTTTGGACTCACTTGATTTTGAACCACTCGAGATATGCAAATTATACCACATGGGCAAGATGACTGAAAAGCCTCGTTTTCAGTAAGATGGAACAAGATAGCAACTTGTTGGAAGTAACACATTTTGATGTGTGCAGTCCAATGAGTGCTGAGGCATGCAGTGAATATCGTTATGTTCTTACTTCACAGATGATTCGAGTAGATGTTGAGTATATTTACTTGATGAAACACAAGTCTGAATTATTGAATGGTTCAAGTGATTTCAGAGTGAAGTTGAAGGTCATTGTGACAAGAGGATAAAATGTCTATGATATGATCATAGAGATGAGTATCTGAGTTACGAGCTTTGGCACACAATTAAGACATTGTGGAAATTGTTTCACAATTAATACCGCCTGGAACACCATAGTGTGATGGTGTGTCCGAACATCATAGTTGCACCCTATTGGATATGGTGAGTACCATGATGTCTCTTATCAAATTACCACTATGGTTCATGGGTTAGGCATTAGAGACAACCACACTCACTTTAATAGGGCACCACGTAATTCCGTTGAGACGACACCGTTTAAACTATGGTTTGGAGAAACCTAAGTTGTCGTTTCTTAAAAGTTTGGGGTTGCGACGCTTATGTGAAAAAGTTTCATCATGATAAGCTCGAACCCAAAACGGATAAATACATCTTCATAGGATACCCAAAATAGTTGGGTATACCTCCTATCTCAGATCCGGAAGAAAAAGAAATTGTTTCTAGAAACGGGTCCTTTCTCGAGGAAAACTTTCTCTCGAAAGAATTGAGTGGGAGGATGGTGGAGACTTGAAGAGGTTATTGAACCGTCACTTCAACTAGTGTGTAGCAGGGCACAGGAAGTTGTTCCCGTGGTGCCTACACCAATTGAAGTAGAAACTTATGATAGTGATCATGAAGTTTCGGATCAAGTCACTACCGTACCTCGTAGGGTGACAAGGATGCGTACTACTTCAGAGTGGTACGCAATCCTATCTTAGAGGTCATGTTGCTAGACAACAATGAACCTACGAGCTATGGAGAAGCGATGGTGGGCCCGGATTCCAACGAATGGCTCGAGGCCATAAAATCCGAGAAAGGATCAGAAATACTTGATGGTCATAAGGCCATTGGTTACAGATGGATTTTAAAAGGAAGACAGACAATGATGGTAAGAATCACCATTAAGAAAGCTCGACTTATCGTTAAGATGTTTTCCGACAAGTTCAAAGAGTTGACTACGGTGAGGCTTTCTCACTCATAGCGATGCTAGGAGTCTGTTGGAATTGGATTAGCAGTTACTGCATTATTTATGAAATTTTGCAGATAGAATGTCAAATAACCATTGTTTCCTCGACAGTTTTCTTGAGGAAAGGTTGTATGTGATACAACCAGAAGGTTTTGACAGTCCTGAAGAACGCTAACAAATATGCAAAACTCCAGCAATCCTTCTAAGGACTGGAGTAAGCATATCGGAGTTGGAATGTATGCTTTGATGAGATGATCAAAGATTTTGGGTTTATACAAAGTTTATGAGAAACTTGTATTTCCAAAGAAGTGAGTGGGAGCACTATAGAATTTCTGATGAGTATATGTTGTTGACATATTGTTGATCAGAAATGATGAAGAATTTCTAGAAAGCATATAGGGTTGTTTGAAAAGTGTTTTTCAATGGAAAACCTGGATTAGGCTACTTTAACAATAAGCATCAAGATCTATAAGATAGATCAAAATGTTTAATAATACTTTCAAATGAGCACATACCTTGACATGATCTTGAAGGTGTTCAAGATGGATCAGTCAAAGAAGGAGTTCTTGCCTGAGTTGTAAGGTATGAAGTTAAGAGTTAAAGCTCGACCACGCCAGAAGAGAGACAAAGGACGAAGGCCGTCCCCTATGCTTCAGACGTAGGCTCTATAGTATGCTATGCTGTGTACCACGCCGGAAGTGTGCCTTGCCATGAGTCAGTCAAGGGGTACAAGAATGATCCAGGAACGGATCATTGGACAGCGGTCAAAATTATCCTTAGAGGAATAAGGAAATGTTTCTCGATTATGGAGGTGATGAAGAGTTCGGCGTGAAGGGTTACGTTGATGCAAGCTTTAACACCTATCCGACTGACTCTGGGTAGCAAACCGGATACGTATAGTGGAGCAACCATTTGGAATAGCGTCAAGTGGAGCGTGGAAGCAGCATTTACAATATGACATAGAGAATTGCGAAGTACATACGGATCTGAATGTGGCAGACCCGTTGACTAAAACCTCTCTCACAAGCAAAACATGATCAAACCCCAGAACTCATTGAGACTTAATCACATGGTGATGTGAACTAGTTTAGACACTAGTAAACTCTTTGGATGTTGGTCACATGGCGATGTGACCTATCAGTGTTAATCACATAGAGATGTGAACTAGATTATTGACTCTAGTGCAAGTGGCAGACTGTTGGAAATATGCCCTAGAGGCAATAATAAATTAGTTATTATTATATTTCCTTGTTCATCATAATCGTTTATTATCCATGCTATAATTGTATTGATAGGAAACTCAGATACATGTGTGGATACATAGACAACACTATGTCCCTAGTAAGCCTCTAACTGACTAGCTCGTTGATCAATAGATGGTTACCGTTTCCTGACCATGGACATTGGATGTCGTTGATAACGGGATCACATCATTAGGAGAATGATGTGATGGACAAGATCCCAATCCTAAGCCTAGCACAAAGATCGTAGTTCGTATGCTAAAGCTTTTCTAATGTCAAGTATCATTTCCTTAGACCATGAGATTGTGCAACTCACGGATACCGTAGGAATGCTTTGGGTGTACCAAACGTCACAACGTAACTGGGTGGCTATAAAGGTGCACTACAGGTATCTCCGAAAGTGTCTGTTGGGTTGGCACGAATCGAGACTGGGATTTGTCACTCCGTGTAAACGGAGAGGTATCTCTGGGCCCACTCGGTAGGACATCATCATAATGTGCACAATGTGATCAAAGAGTTGATCACGGGATGATGTGTTACGAAACGAGTAAAGAGACTTGCCAGTAACGAGATTGAACAAGGTATCAGCATACCGACGATCGAATCTCGGGCAAGTACAATACCGTTAGACAAAGGGAATTGTATACGGGATTGATTGAGTCCTTGACATCGTGGTTCATCCGATGAGATCATCATGGAACATGTGCGAGCCAACATGGGTATCTAGATCCCGCTATTGGTTATTGACCGGAGAACGTCTCGGTCATGTCTGCATGGTTCCCGAACCCGTAGGGTCTACACACTTAAGGTTCGATGGCGCTAGGGTTATAAAGGAAGTTTGTATGTGGTTACCGAATGTTGTTCGGAGTCCCGGATGAGATCCCGAACATCATGAGGAGTTCCGGAATAGTCCGGAGGTAAAGATTTATATATGGGAAGTCCTGTTTTGGTCACCGGAAAAGTTTCAGGTTTTTTCGGTAACGTACCGGGACCACCGGGAGGGTCCCGGGGGTCCACCAAGTGGGGCCACCAACCCCGGAAGGCTGCATGGGCCAAGTGTGGGAGGGGACCAGCCCCAGGTGGGCTGGTGCGCCCCCCACAAGGGGCCCAAGGCGCAGGGAAGAGTGGGAGGGGGCAAACCCTAGGGAAGATGGGCCCTAAGGCCCACCCCAGGTGCGCCTCCCCTCTCTCCCCCTCTGGCCGCCACCCAGATGGATCTGGGGGCTGCCGCCACCCCTGGGGAGGGAACCCTAGAGGGGGCGCAGCCCCCTTCCCTCCCCCTATAAATACATGAGGTCTGGGGGCTGCCCAACACACAGGTTTCTCCCTCTATTGGCGCAGCCCTACCTCTCTTACTCCTCCTCTCCCGCGGTGCTTGGCGAAGCCCTGCAGGATTGCCACGCTCCTTCACCACCACCATGCTGTTGTGCTACTGCTGGACGGAGTCTTCCTCAATCTCTCCCTCTCTCCTTGCTGGATCAAGGCGTGGGAGACGTCACCGGGCTGTACGTGTGTTGGACACGGAGGTGCCATCCGTTCGGCACTAGGATCTCCGGTGATTTGGATCACGACGAGTACGACTCCTTCAACCCGTTCTCTTGAACGCTTCCGCTTAGCGATCTACAAGGGTATGTAGATGCACTCTCCTTCTCTTGTTGCTAGTTTCTCCATAGATAGATCTTGGTGACTCATAGGAAAATTTTGAATTTCTGCTACGTTCCCCAACACAAGCCCCCCTCTCCAGGATCCCTCATTAAGCAAGTCCAGATAATGTCTCTTGTTGACGTTCTTTTTCTCGATCTTGATCGTGTTTTTTCATCTAACATGCAGTACTAGTACTGGTAGTACAACTTTCTGGGTGATCTTGCATGTGATTTTAGTGTGCCAAATGACGGTTCTAAATTCCTCTTTTGACCAAAACATGCGAGAGGTTGACACTGATTTCTTATAGATTACTTTCAACTACTCCCTCTGTTCCAAATTTCTTGTCTTAGATTTGTCTAGATAAGGATGTATCTAATACTAAAATGTGACTTGATACATCTGTATCTAGACAAATCTAAGACAAGAATTTTGGGACGGAGGGAGTACTTTATGAACATCAATGCTACCTTTGAAGAGGGTATATTTGCCTCAGTAACTTGTGTTATGGATATTGCAAGTAATCCCTCTGCTCTCATGCCTTTGAAGACATGTTCTAGTGTCTTTGTTCACTCATTTTTGTGCGTATATGTAGTCATATATGGAGTATAATATCGAAAATCATCTTATATTTCTGAATGGAGGTAGTAATAAAATATGGTTTCTATTTGAATTAGAACTAGGTCCGTGGTGGAGATGAAGTTCTCAAAGTCATGTCGTGTGAACTGGAAGACCTGTGGATGAGTTCTACTGCTAAACTATCCAGCTGTTGTGTCCTTGTCGCCATGTGTCCTGAACTAGTGTTTTCCAGTAGCATTGTTCTCAGGCGTGTTCTCGAGGTTGTACTTGACCACAACAATTTCCTGGTTGTGCCTTCGATTATGAAGGGTGTGGTTCTTGTAAAGCTTCCCAACAAATCTGATGCGGCATGTCTTCATCATCATGTTTATGAGTGGAAAGACCACTCTGTTAGGTTCTCCAAGGTTGACAAGATGGTGATGGTGCATGTAGACATCTCTCACGAAGTCCATGGCCTAGTCAGTTATGAGGGGTTCATCCTGTAGGTCGGTGGCAAGAAATAGTTTGCAGAGTTTAAGTAGTGCAACTTTGCTTGTCTGTAGTAAGTACTATTGTTTAGTACTTGATTTGTGTTTGTGAACCCTGTATTGTTTATTAGTACTGCTGCTTTTGGTGTGTGGTCAGTCCTGAGAATGGTCTATGTTAATGTCTGCCCACTCAATTCAGTCTGTATATTTTGAAGTATCCAGATCATCTTTTTTGTGAGGATGGTTTATCAATTATGGTTACACTCCAATATCTGTATGCATTGCAGGGTTTACCGCACCCACCAGGATTTCCAGTCCCATGGATGTTCGGTCCATACGATTTGTCACGACCTTTGAACTGTCCTGCTTGTGGGAGTAGGAGGGGCCCCTGCATGCCAGCCGTAGTTGGACGATCAATCTTCTATTTAGTACTTCAACATAGTGATTTCCTGGTAAGGATTCACTCGTGTCACATCAAGTAAATCTTATTGATTTACTGTCTAAATCTTATTGATCTAATGTCATGTTTTCTTTCTTTTCCTGCAATTTTATGATGCAGGTTTTGCCATGTGACATTCATCACAGAATAAACCGTTTGGTTTGCTCTACGATGGCTATTTTTGCAGGTTTGACTTCTTATGTCGTGTCAGTAACGAAGGCACTGTCCATCACTTATATTACTGGAAAAAATTGGATCAATCTGTTGTCTGAATACAAGTTGAATCCCTATGATGAACTGCAGTTTGATTTAACAAAAACGCCACAATTAGTCCTTCTCGCGTTTAGAAGAAATGAAGAAAAAGACTGGATCAAGGTCACGGATCCTAGTCCAGTTAGAAAGATGATCATAGCAGACCAGACACGATCGCTGCTGTCTCGCACATCGGTACCACCTTCAGCAACGGATCAAGCACCGGCAGTTGCTCTAGCACCAACAGCGGCAACAGCTCAGTCTGATCCAGCTAAGGATTGGGCACCGACCGCGTCAGCGGATCAGGATGATCTACCGAAGGATCGGGCATCGACACCGGCACCTGCTCCGACACCGGCACCAGCTCTACAAGGAGCACCATCTTCGGCAGCAGCAGCGGCTTCGGCACCTGCACCAACACTTGCACATGCATCTGCTCCGGCCCGTGCAGTTGCACCGGCAACAGACTGGGCTGCAGTTCGCACTTCATATACCAAAGTCCTTATGAAAACCGACATGTACACCTTCTTGGTAAGCATTGGCCGCCCAAGTGCTTCGTTCTTTTTTCTTTTCATGTTGTTTCACATGATTCACTGTGTTGATCTAACTGTTTGGGTATGTATTCTTGTTTGGAAACGGAGAATTCCTAGAGCAACGAGGTAGTCATTCAACAATCCGGGCGACCACGGCCAAGTTTCTCTTACCATGGGCAGCCTTGGTGTGAATGAACCTGCTCAATATACCGTAAGTACAAAGGATGGTCGCATGATGGTTTATGCTAAAGGATGGTCAAGGTTCAAATCTAAATCATATCTTGCGGTAGGGGATGATGTCAAAATCAAACTTTCTCAGCAAGGAGAGCTGGTCCAAATCAAATTTGAAATTCTTCAGTAGCAGCACGCAACTGCCGAACTGATCTATCCTCCGAGAGATTTTGATGTGATAATCTAGCATGGTGAAACAAGTGTCCTATGTGCATAAGTAGTACGACAGTATTATTTATCACATGGTATATCGTTGATAGAATTGCAACTCTGATTGCTGGTTAGGAACTGTCGTTTGATTTCATTCCAACAGTTGTCGTGCGTTATTCAATTTTGTGTATTCGCCTTGCGACAGCATCTAAAACCAGTGCCGTACCGATCGCTTGCAATATGAAAAGTGCTGAGGTAGAACAAATGGGCCCCCAAACATGCATGGTAGGCCTGTGGCCCAAAGTCCAGAACTGTGAGCCTGTCTGAGTATTATATTCTCAGCTGAACCCCATAGAAAAAGCTGAACTCCCATAATGCCCGTGTGTTGCACATAACATCAAGATGCATTTTATGAGTATTTTATCTTGTGAGAGAAAAGGATGAACAAGGGAAGGCCTTATTTGCAAATATGGAGAGGTGTGTGGGTACCTTTTTACAAAATTGCCATAGTATCCTTCCTATCCGTCGGATATAAATCAGACGGCCTATATTGCAGGATGGTAGGCACACCATCATCACCAACTCGTCTATACTATGTTAAAAACAACTCTGTTTTTTATAATTACTAGCAAGATGCCCATGCGTTGCACGGAACATCAAGATGCATTTGTATGAGTAGTTTATCTTGTGGGAGAAAAGGATGAACGAGGGAAGGCCTTATTTGCAAATGTTCAGTCGGTGTGGGTATCTTTTTGCAAAATTTCCATTTTCCTTTCCAATCCGTCAGATATAAATCGGACTGCTTATATTGCAGGATGGCAGGCACACCATCATCACCAAATTTGTTTTTTATAAGAGTAGAGATATATGTTATATATATTCCCCTTGATTTTTCTTATGTATAAAGTTGTGATATAAAAGATTAGTATATTTCTTTATAGAGGGAGTATCTCTCTGTCAAAAAATATATTTATGTATAACTAGTTACTCCTGTCTTTCTACTTCCTTTCGCTGATATGTGGGGCAACCGGCAACAGGGTCCACGTGCCATATGCACAAATTAGAGTCCAAAACTGCACGGTAGACACACCCCGGTCGTAGCGCCGCAGTAATGCCCAATGAGCCATCAAATCACACCCCCCCTTCCGGCTTTAGCAGGAAGTTGGATGGACGAAGCGGCAATATTTCACTAGGCCTGAATCCCCTTCTCCCTCGTCTGCTTGTTCAGAGAAAACCCCCTCTCGGCGATTGCATAGGGTTTTCTCATGGAGAACCAGGTACGAATTCTTCATCCATCCCCGATAAATCCAAGTCCCTTGGTCGCAGGTAATCCTAGGATGGCAGCCGCCGCCGTTGATGCATTTTTCTTCCTACTGAATCTAGTGTGTTTCATTTGCAGTGCCCAAAGTGCGAGGACCCTACAGGTTTCTGTGCCCTCGGCGAGACACCACACTTGTTCCTTCTCATCCCAACACAACATTTTGAAACGCGCACAGTATGTTCCTAGAATCCTCTTTTCTATCCGGGAGGGTGGGGTTTTTTGAACATGCTGTGTTCTCATATTATTTTTCCTGCAGTGTATTATTTGCTCTGCCAGAACACATGTACTCAAGATGCTCGGCCTTGCCATAACTGAATACACTAGTTTAATGGTCACAGTGAAGACAACCCATGGATATAAGTTCTGAGTTGGGTTCATGAACCAAGAAGATCGCTGCTTTTTTTATGGCCGAACTTGGATAAACTTTCTCAAGTGTTACGGACTGAAAGTTGGCGCACGAATGTTGATGGAAATAGCAGAACCTGGTCTCATCTTCACTGCGATCTTCCACCCCGACGTCGTTCCAATTGTTCATCCATGTTAGTTTTGTATCTGGTTCTTGCTTGTTGCCTCGATTACTTCTTAATCCACCTATTCTGTCTAACTAATCACAATTTAACTTTAGAAGTAGCAACGAATCTCTCACGAAGATGCTACTTCTAACTAATATTTTCTTATAATTGGTGGCACGTGTAGGTTTTTTCAGAGTTAAGCAGTCTGCTCGTTTGTTACTCTGTAATAACTCGGCTGTTACTGATGGCACTCAAGTTGACTGGATCGACATCCACAAGTTCCTACACTTTATTGATCGTCTTGAGGTCCTTGTGGGGCATTTCAATGGTGGAAGGCCACGTGGGATATGTGTGCCACTGTTGCACTCGTTGAACAGGTCCAACTGTGTCGAGAAACTTATGGTATGAGCTATTTTCTGTTATATATGTTATTCATAAACTATTGCTTATACATAGTTTTACAGCTGTGATCTTCTTGAAACAGGAACTGCACAGTTCTATTGTTCCTATACAGATGCCTGACCATGGTCGGGTCAGACTTGCGCTTGGTCACAACATGATGTTTATGTCGACCTACTCAATTCCCCTTGGAGGTGAAAAGATACTTATTCATGGGTGGTCTCAAATAATGAAGGCCCGTCCATCTTGGAGAATAGGACAGAAGATTATGTTCATGCTTTTCCATGGCTCTAAAGTGAATATCCTATTTATTGACCACATTGCGATGAAGCCGCTTTCAGAAGGTTGTGGATGCGCGGGGTGGCGGTCCTGGGGCTTGGCAGCCTCACACTTGGTTAACTGTAGGCAAAGTAGCACTGTTAGAGGCGTGCTTTGTACGGTTGAACCTGTATAAGTACTCATACTGCTTTCAGCTTTGGTTGTTAAGTGCCCCTGCTGGTTTCAGTTAAGGTTGTTAAGTACTCCTACTGCTTTTATAGTCTGTCGTGTTTCTTCAGGCCTGTCTTCCTCCAGCCGCCAAAACTAAACCAGCGCCGGTGGGGCCGCCTGCTTCCGCCTCCCATGGCTGGCTGCGCCTCAGCGCACGCATCGCCGCCCCACCGTCTCCTAAATCATTAACGCTGATGTCCTCCATGCAGTTTGGTGCGCTCGGCACGGTGCCGCCCTCTCGCGTTGTCAACATGGTCACAAACAACAGGAATTGGCAGAAGTACGTGGATAGGATGACAGTAGGGGCCCACCACGTCAGCATATGGAAAAATAAAATGCTTCCTCCTAGTGTTTTCCTGACATCTGGGACCCACGTCATTGTGAGCGTATATAGTCAATAGACAAGAGAACAACACAAGATCGGCTGACAACTGGGACGTAGCTGCTCGAGCAGTATTTTTTTTGTTATTGTTGAGACGGAGTAGGGTTTGAACTGGGATGTGGCCCGTCTAGCCCAGGCTTATATTTTATGTTCACCATGTGACCAGCCCAGCTATTTTTTCTTTGTAAAAATGAGCCCAGTTTATTTTTTCTGAAGAATACCCAATCCAGGCCTACTTATTTTTCTACGCCCTGATGGGCTGCAACTCTTTCAAGACGCCTGCAAATCTTGAAAGTAATATGAGTTGTAAATATAAAAACAGATGACAAATTGGCAATTACTTTATATATTTTTTTTCACATTTTCAGATTCCTATTTCACTAGGCATTAACCTAATTTAAATATATCTTCAAAGTACTTTAAATCTGGCTTGACATTTCGATATTAAAAATAGTTTGGAACCCACAGAAATATGCGAAATTGGCCCTGGCCAACCCAAAAAAACGACTGCAATAAATTGCATAAGAAGTTGCCATGAGCTATATATAAATTATTAAGAAAAAGAAAGAGTTGTCTGACTTGTGGGCCTGTTTAGTTGACGTGTATGCAAGATTTTTTTAATTATTATATACGTCAACAAACGATTCTAGCAGACGTCCGTTGGATGTCAATCCAACAGCCGTCGTGTTTCTTCAATCTCTGAACTTCTTGCTCCAGCCGCCAAAGCAGCACCGGCGGGACCGCCTGCTCCCGCCTCCCGTGGCTGGTTGTGCTGCCGCGCAGGCCTCATCGCCCCCTACTAATCCCACTGCTGGCCATGGCATCCCTCTACTCACCCACACCCCCTGTTATTCTGCGGCGACGGCAGCCTCACACCGCAGCCGAACCGGTGAACCCTCATACTCCTCTCCGCGTGGGCTTCCACTGTCGTGTCTTCACCGGCTCCGTGTCGTCCCCTTCCTAGGCCTCACCGTTGTCCACCGCCCTGGTGCTCTCGGTGTGGCATGGTCAACATGGTCAAGGAACGACTTCCATCGGACGTGGACTGTATGTGGAGAGGCTGACAGCTGGGTCCACGGCGGATGCAAGGAAGTGCTTCCTTATTACGCGGAAAATAATTATTCCTCCACCTGACAACAGGGACCCACCGGACGGACCACCGTATTTTAGGAAAAAATGTTTCCCCCCTGACTACTGGGACCCACCAGCTACATCTTCACACGCAAGGAAGTGCGTGCGGGCAAAAAAACGATTCCCCCTGACTACAGGGACCCACCAGCTACATCTTCGCACGCAAGGAAGTGCACCCGAAAAAAAACGATTCGCCCCCGTGACTGTTGGGACCCACTAGCTACATCTTCGCACGCAAGGAAGTGCCTGACAGTCGGGACCCACCTGGTCGAAGCGTACGTAGCGTTGTCATTCTGGTCGCGAACGTGTACATACATATATACTGGTGGATGTAGAGGCGCGCATGTGTCGTAGTAGAGGCGCGCACGTAGCATGTACATGTACGTACATCGGCCATGGTGCAAGAAAGAAAATATGGCCACGTATGTGTACATACGGGCGGGGTATCGAACGCCTACTCGCGCATATATACGTACGGCCAGGGCTCGTGTACATTGGCTGGATCGGAACGGAGAAACATCATCGTCGTCGTGTTCATGGGGAGCCAACCGGCTGGGTCGGAACGAAATGCGTGGTCGTGTTCATCGGGAGGGCTTGGACGGAACATGCGATGGAAACTAGGCCTGGCGTACCGCAGAACGGAGGAAACGGCCTTGTGTTCGACTGGCCACGTTTGAAACGGGGTCCTGTTGATCGGGAGGGGTTTGGCGTACCGCAAAATGGACGAAACGGACCTCCTACGGTCGAAACGGGGGTCCTGTTGATCAGGAGGGGTGTGGCGTACCGCAAAACGAAAGAAATGGACCTCCTACGGTCGAAACGGGGTCCTATTGATCGGGAGGGGTGTGGCGTACTGCATAACGGACGAAACGGACTTGTGTTGGAGCGCTACGGTCGAAACGGGGGTCCTGTTCATCGGGAGGGGTGTGGCGTACCGCAAAACGGGACTCCATGGGATACTGTTCATCTCCACCGTCGACCTCCTCCAGCCTCCACGGGCTACCGTCGACCTCCTCCAACCTCCACGGGCTACCGTCGACCTCCTCCAGCCTCCACGGGCTACCGTCGACCTCCTCCAGCCTCCACGCGCTCCTGTTCGTCCAGCCTCCACCGTGCGCTACTCCACGGGCTACTGTTCAACCACATCTCCACGGGCATCCCTCCACAATCTACTGTTCATCCAGCCCTCCACACCACGGGGTCCTGTTCATCCACCCCTCCACGGGCACCCCTTCACCGTCTACTGTTCATCCAGCCCTCCACACCATGGGGTCATGTTCATCCACCCCTCCACGGGCACCCCTCCACCGTCTACTGTTCATCCAGCCCTCCACACCACGGGGTCCGTTCATCCAGAGGCAACGCCACTCCTCACTGTTCATCCCCCCCCCCGCAACACTCACTGTTCATCCAATCGATCGGCTTTAGTTAGCAGCAGTAGCGAAGGAATCGCTCGATTGGGTTCAGTTAACAGCCATCGATCGATCGCTCGGGTCCAGTAACGTGTAGCCTGCAGTGCAATCGCTCGGGTTCAGTTAGAGCCCAACGCCTCGCTCAGGTTCAGTTAGAGCCAACGCCTCGCAAACACGCGCATACGTGTACGAGAGAAATGTGCATCGCTCGGCCCCCGACCTCCCATCGTAACCGGGAACTCCCCAAAATTTTCCTCGCCCTCGCTTCTACCATGGTTTTTTCCGTCATGGACAGCCCAAAGAATGTCATGCAGCCGCGTCTCCGGCCCGCCCAGGACGAAAAGCCCATTTTCTATCATGATTTTTTCTCATAGAAGTAGGATCCCACCACATCTATGTTGATACCGGGTTTTGTCACAATTATCGTCATAGAAGTGTCATATGTATGACAGAAAAAAAATTCATTCGGCCCAAAATGTCACGGATGTGTCTTTTTTTTTGTAGTGCAACCTTCTGTACCCTCTTTTTACTTTCTGTTATTTAGAATAAATAAAGCAAAAATAGTATTATCTGTCTGTTTTCCGAATTATCCATGCAATAAAAAAATCCCGAAAATAAAAGTGCTCCAAATGCCCTGCAAATTTAGTATGATCTTTTATGGAATATTTGAGGATTTTAGGCACTGAGAACACAGCAGGGGGGGAAGCACCTGGCCACGAGGGTCCAGGGCACGCCCACTCTTACTGGGCGCGCCCCCTGCCTCGTGGGCCCATGGTGCCCCCCTCCACTTATTCATGCACCCACACACTCCATCTTCCTCCCAAAAAATCCCCATCCAGCTCAAGCACGAGTTCTAGCTCATTTTGCTGCGATTTTCGATCTCCTTGCTCAAAGCTCCATTCACAAAACTACTTTGTAAGATTGTTGCTTGGTATGTGACTCCTCCAATGATCCAATTAGTTTTTATTCTAGTGCTTTATTCATTGCAAATTTTTGCTGCCTAGGTGACCCTGTTCTTGAGCTTGCATGTCAAATTTATGAGGTCCCAAGTAATTATAGTGCATGATATAGGCTCTAGGCACTTGTGGGAGTAGTTGCTATCAGTTTTATTGAGTTTGATTCACTTTTATTTTGAGTTACTAAAAATTTCACAAATTTTTCAGAGGAAGAAATATGTTTAAGAAAATGTACCAAGGTGGTTCTTCAACAAAGAAAGGACCCAGGCGCGCAATGCGTGAGCAAGACGATGAATCACCAAGGGAAGCTGATGTGCGGCCTTGTGAATGGCCGTCAGAAGAATTTATGGCCAATGCAGGCATCAAGGATGAATTTGATGCATATGTGCGTGATGCCGATCTTGAGGACTTCATGCAAGATAAGTGTCCTCAGTACTACTACTTGACTGATTCATTCGCGAGAAGGTTTAAATTTACATCTTCATGTAATTCTCAAAATGTCCTGTTTGATATTTATGATCAATCATATACCATGGACCTAGAAGATTTTACTACTGCTTGCAAACTCCCACAGTGGGGTAATGTTAATGAAACCCGTAAATCTGAATATAAAGACTTTCTTGCTAGTATCATTGTGGGAGAATCTAGAGATATAGCACAAGCTACCATAGGGAGCATTCATTTTCCTGCTATACAATATTTTGCTCTCTTCATTGGTAGATGCATTAATGGTAAAGATGAAGCACATCACATGTGTGTCCCTGATCTTTGTGTTCTTAAGAGTGTTGTATTAGGTAATAAAGATTACAACTTGGGGGCGATTGTTGCACGTAGGTTGCATAATAATGGTTTAGTTGGAGATTTATTTGGAGGGATTTATGCGACCCGTGTTGCTAATTATCTTGGTATACCTCCACGTGAGGGTGATAGGGAGTTGCTTCCCGCTTATTTAGATTATGACGCTATGGTCAGCCATCATTTTCTTGTGAGGAATGAACAATTCCTCCAGTATCGACTAATCTTTGACAGACGTCGCGCTGTCCATGTTACTCTCCCTGCTCCTTCCCTTTTTGATTATCAGGCAAAAAGAAGATATGTTGTAACCAGGGAGAAGGCAACCGAACACGAGAGGAGAGCGGAGGTAGCTCGCCAACATGCCGCAGCTCAGGAGGCAATGCCTGTTGCATCTCAGTACGATCCCAGTTATAACTTTGGATATCAGCCAGGCTATCCATGGCAATAGACCAACTTAGGCCAAAAGCCTAAGCTTGGGGGAGTACGTATTTCTCACCGACATTACATTCATGTTCACACACTTATTTTAGTCGGTGCTCATACTCTTTCATTGTATTATCCGTGCTAGTTTAATTTCTTTTTCTAGCCTTCTTCTTGTGTGTTTGATAAACCTTAAGAAAAAAAACCAAAAAAATTAGTTAGTTTAATTTCCATGCTTGTAGTAATAATTAAAAAGAAAACCCAAAAATATTTCTTGTTCTACTTTTGCTTGTTGGGAGCTTTCCCGTGTAAATAGTTTTATTTCTTTTCTTTCCTTTGGGGGTCGAGAGGAGAAGACCATAATGAAAATGCTTAGTGGATCTAATATGCATGATTGTTGATTTAACCAAGAGCCCATATTACTTTGTCTTCTCTCTTGAATCGAATGCTTGCAGATTCCATCTTAGTCCAATGCACGTGCACTATTATTATTATACACACCGTTCGGTCGTGCAAGTGAAAGGCAATAATGACGATATATGATGGACTGATTGAGATGAGAGAAGTTGGTATGAACTCGACCTCTTTTGTTTTTGTAAATATGATGAGTTCATCATTCCTGATTCAGCCTATTATAAACATGTTTGCAGTGACAATTAGAGATTATAGTTGCTTATGCCATGCTTAATTAGCTCGGAGCTTATAATGGTTTACCTTGCGTGCCAACATGCTATTAAAATGGTTGTGATGTGGTATGATAGGGTGGTATCCTCCTTTGAATGATTCGAGTGACTTGACTTGGCACATGTTCACGCATATAGTTGAAAACAAATCAACATAGCCTTCACGATATTTATGTTCATGGTGGATTATATCCTACTCATGCTTGCACTCAGTGTTGATTAATTTTAATGCATGTTCATGATGGTTGTCGCTCTCTCGGTTGGTCGCTTCCCAGTCTTTTGCTAGCCTTCACCTGTACTAAGTGGGAATACTGCTTGTGCATCCAAACGCCATAAACCCCAAAGTTATTCCATATGAGTCCACCATACCTTCCTATATGTGGTATTTACCCGCCGTTCCAAGCAAATTTGTATGTGCCAAACTCCAAACCTTCAAATGAAATTCTGTTTTGTGTGCTCGAGCAGCTCATGTTTCAACTAGGGTTGTCTACATCTTCCATGCTAGGTGGGTTATTCTCAAGGGGAGTGGACGCCTCTCCTCATTCACGATAAAATGGCTGGTAACCGGGATGCCCAGTCCCATGATCAAAAAGATCAAAGCAAATCGAAATAATTAAACAACACTCCCCCAGGGTTGTTGCTAGTTGGAGGCACTCGTTGTTTCGAGCAAGCCATGGATTGATGCTTATTGGTGGTGGGGGAGTATAAACTTTACCATTCTGTTTGGGAACCGCCTATAATGTGTGTAGCATGGAAGATATCGAGATATCATAGTTGTTGTGTTGACAGTGAAAGTATACAACTCAAAATGTTATTCATCTCTATTTTAAAAACGAGCTCTGACACCTCTACAAATCACTGCTTCCCTTTGCGAAGGGCCTATCTATTTACTTTTATGTTGAGTCATCACCCTCTTATTAAAAAAGCACCCGCTGGAGAGCATATTGTCATTTGCATGCATTACTATTAGTTTATATTGGGTATGACATGACTGGATCTCTTTTACCATGAATTACAATGTTTAGTCAGTCCTTGATCTTTAAAGGTGCTCTCCATTTATGTTTTGCAGTCTCAGAAAGGGCTAGCGAGATACCATCTTGTTATATCATATTATGAATGTTTTGAGAAAGTGTTGTCATCCGAGATTTATTATTATTGCTCGCTAGTTGATTATGCCATTGATATGAGTAAACATGAGACCTAAGTGTTATTGTGAATATGGTTAGTTCATAATCTTTGCTGAAAACTTGAGTGCTCGCTTTACATATTTACAACAAGAGCAAACAGAGTTTGTAAAATTTTTCTTTATCACTTTTAGTTTGTCAACTGAATTGCTTGAGGACAAGCAAAGGTATAAGCTTGGGGGAGTTGATACGTATCCAACGTATCTACTTTTCCAAACACTTTTGCCCTTGTTTTGGACTCTAACTTGCATGATTTGAATGAAACTAACCCGGACTGACGCTGTTTTCAGCAGAACTGCCATGGTGTTATTTTTGTGCAGAAAACAAAAGTTCTCGGAATGACCTGAAAATCCATGGAGATTACTTTTGGAAATATGAAAAATACTGGCGAAAGAATCAAGGCCAGGGGGCCCACACCCAGTCCACGAGGGTGGGGGCGTGCCCCTCCCCCTGGGCTCGCCCCCTGCCTCGTAGGCCCCCTAGATGGCCACCGACCTCAACTCCAATATATATTTGCTTTCGCGGAGAAAAAATCAAAGAGAAAGTTTCATCGCGTTTTACGATACAGAGCCACCGCCAAGCCCTAATCCCTCTCGGGAGGGCTGATCTGCAGTCCGTTCGGGGCTCCAGAGAGGGGGATTCGTCGCTGTCGTCATCATCAACCATCCTCCATCACCAATTTCATGATGCTCATCGCCGTGCGTGAGTAATTCCATCGTAGGCTTGCTGGACGGTGATGGGTTGTATGAGATTTACCATGTAATCAAGTTAGTTTTGTTAGGGTTTGATCCCTAGTATCCACTATGTTCTGACATTGATGTTGCTATGACTTTGCTATGCTTAATGCTTGTCACTAGGGCCCGAGTGCCATGATTTCAGATCTGAACCTATTATGTTATCATGAATATATGTGAGTTCTTGATCCTATCTTGCAAGTCTATAGTCACCTATTATGTGTTATGATCCGACAACCCCGAAGTGACAATAATCAGGATACTTCTCGGTGATGACCGTAGTTCGAGGAGTTCATGTATTCACTAAGTGCTAATGCTTTGTTCCCGTACTCTATTGAAAGGAGGCCTTAATATCCCTTAGTTTCCATTAGGACCCCACTGCCATAGGCGGGTAGGACAAAAGATGTCATGCAAGTTCTTTTCCATAAGCACGTATGACTATATTCGGAATACATGCCTACATTACATTGATGAACTGGAGCTAGTTCTGTGTCACCCTAGGTTATAACTATTACATGAGGAATCGCATCCGACATAATTATCCATCACTGATCCAATGCCTACGAGCTTTTCACATATTGTGCTTTGCTTATTTACTTAACCGTTGCTATTGTTACAATTACTACAAAACTGCTACCGTTACTTTTATCACTCTTACCATTATTATCATACTACTTTGCTACTAAATACCTTGTTGTAGATACTAAGTTATCCAGGTGTGGTTGAATTGACAACTCAACTGCTAATACTTGAGAATATTCTTTGGCTCCCCTTGTGTCGAATCAATAAATTTGGGTTGAATACTCTACCCTCGAAAACTGTTGCGATCCCCTATACTTGTGGGTTATTAGGCGCCCCCATATCCGCCCCATGTTTGGGCTGCATATGGGGGGTACCGGTCAACCCGGGCATTTGAGGCATGTTTAAGGCGCCCATCTAGGTCAAAAAATCATGACCATACAGTGACCGAGCGGCCCGCCTGGGCGTATGAGGCGGGTTTGAGAAGTCCGGCTCTAGATGCTGTTATTTGATGGCTACCACACAAGCGTCTCTCATATCTGAATCCTCAAAACCATACAACCCACATAACGCTACATAAAACACGTTCATATCACAGTTCGTCAGATCAACAATGCATCGTCGGACAAAAGGAGCATAGTTCCTCGGCAAATTCATACTACAAACAAATTAAAACATAGTTATAATATAAACAGAATGAGGAGGACGGAGGAAATCACCATTTCCTCGCTAGCCCCTTCCCCTTGCGGCCGTCGGCGCAACTATAGGCATCGGCATGCGGAGGTGCATCATCGTCGGAGCTGGAGCTGGACGTGGAGCCATCTTTCAGGTCGGAGTCGATGCTGCACCTCATGCTCGACAGCCTGTGGACCAGGCGGTCCTGCTCCTTCGCTTGGTGATGTCTACTACACAACCTTCTCCTTGTAGACGTGGTTGGGCCTCCAAGTGCAGAGGTTTGTTGGACAGTAGCAAATTTCCCTCAAATGGATGACCTAAGGTTTATCAATCCGTGGGAGGTGTAGGATGAAGATGGTCTCGCTCAAACAACCCTGCAACCAAATAACAAAGAGTCTCTTGTGTCCCCAACACACCCAATACAATGGTAAATTGTATAGGTGCACTAGTTCGGTGAAAAGAAGGTGATACAAGTGCAATAAGGATGGTAGATATAGGTTTTTGTAATCTGAAATTATAAAAACAGCAAGGTAACTAATGATAAAAGTGAGCGTAAACGGTATTGCAATGCTAGGAAACAAGGCCCAGGGTTCATACTTTCACGAGTGCAAGTTCTCTCGACAATAATAACATAATTGGATCATATAACAATCCCTCAACATGCAACAAAGAGTCACTCCAAAGTCACTAAAAGCGGAGAACAAATGAAGAGATTATGGTACGGTACGAAACCAACTCAAAGTTATTGTTTCTGATCGATATATTCAAGAGTCTGTAGTAAAATAACATGAAGCTATTCTTTCTGTTTGATCTATCATAGAGTTTGTACTAGAATACCACCTTAAGACACAAATCAACCAAAACCCTAATGTCACCTAGATACTCCAATGTAACCTCAAGTATCCGTGGGTATGATTATATGATATGCATCACACAATCTCAGATTCATCTATTCAACCAACACAAAGAACTTCAAAGAGTGCCCCAAAGCTTCTACCAGAGAGTCAAGACGAAAACGTGTGTTGATAACCCACAAGTATAAGGGATCGCAACAGTTTTCGAGGGTAGAGTATTCAACCCAAATTTATTGATTCGACACAAGGGGAGCCAAAGAATATTCTCAAGTATTAGCAGTTGAGTTGTCAATTCAACCACACCTGGATAACTTAGTATCTGCAGCAAAGTATTTAGTAGCAAAGTAGTATGGAAGTAACGGTAACGGTGGAAAAAGTAACAGTAGCAGTTTTGTAGTAATTGTAACAGTGGCAACGGTAAAGTAACTAAGCAAAGAGCAATATGTGAAAAGCTCGTAGGCATTGGATCAGTGATGGATAATTATGTCAGATGTGATTCCTCATGTAATAGTTATAACATAGGGTGACACAGAACTAGCTCTAGTTCATCAATGTAATGTAGGCATGTATTCCGAATATAATCATACGTGCTTATCGAAAAGAACATGCATGACATCTTTTGTCCTACCCTCCCGTGGCAGCGGGGTCCTATTGGAAACTAAGGGATATTAAGGCCTCCTTTTAATAGAGTACCAGACCAAAGCATTAACACTTAGTGAATACATGAACTCCTCAAACTACGGTCATTACCGAGAGTGGTCCTGATTATTGTCACTTCGGGGTTGTCAGATCATAACACATAATAGGTGACTATAGACTTGCAAGATAGGATCAAGAACTCACATATATTCATGAAAACATAATAGGTTCAGATCTGAAATCATGGCACTCGGGCCCTAGTGACAACTGACAAGCATTAAGCATAGCAAAGTCATAGCAACATCAATCTCAGAACATAGTGGATACTAGGGATCAAACCCTAATAAACCTAACTCGATTACATGGTAAACCTCATCCAACCCATCACCGTCTAGCAAACCTACGATGTAATTACTCACGCACGGCGGTGAGCACATGAAATTGGTGATGGAGGATGCTTGATGATGACGACGGTGATGGATTCCCCTCTTTGGAGCCCTGAACGGACTCCGGATCAGCCCTCCCGAGAGAGTTTAGGGCTTGGCGGCAGCTCCGTATCGTAAAATACGATGAATCTTTCTCTCTGATTTTTTTCTCCGCGAAAGCAAATATATGGAGTTGGAGTTGAGGTCGGTGGAGCTCCAGGGGGGCCATGAGGCAGCGGGCGCGCCCAAGGGGATAGCTGCGCCCCCCACCCTCGTGGACAGGGTGTGGGCGCCCTGACGTTGATTCTTTCGCCAATATTTTTTATTGATTCCAAAAAGTTGCTCTGTGGATTTTCTGGTCATTCCGAGAACTTTTATTTCTGCACAAAAATAACACCATGGCAGTTCTGCTGAAAACAGCATTAGTACGGGTTAGTTCCATTCAAATCATGATAGTTAGAGTCCAAAACAAGGGCAAAAGTGTTTGGAAAAATAGCTATGACGGAGACGTATCAACTCCCCCAAGCTTAAGCCTTTGCTTGCACTCAAGCAATTCAGTTGACAAACTGAAAGTGATAAAGAAGAACTTTTAAAAACTCTATTTGCTCTTGTTGTTGCAAATATGTAAAGCCAGCATTCAAGTTTTCAGCAAAGATTATGAACTAACCATATTCACAATAACACTTAGGTCTCATGTTTACTCATATCAATGGCATAATCAGCTAGCAAGCAATAATAATAAAACTCAGATGACAACACTTTCTCAAAACAATCATAATATGATATAACAAGATGGTATCTCGCTAGCCCTTTCTGTGATCGCAAAACATAAATGCAGAGCACCTCTAAAGATCAAGGACTGACTAGACGTTCTAATTCATGGTAAAAGAGATCCAGTCACAGTCATACTCAATATAAATTAATAGTAATGCATGCAAATGACAGCGGTGCTCTCCAACTGGTGCTTTTTAATAAGAGACTGATGACTCAACATAAAAGTAAATAGATAGGCCCTTCGCAGAGGGAAGCAGGGATTTGTAGAGGTGCCAGAGCTCGGTTTTGAAATAGAGATAAATAATATTTTGAGCGGTATACTTTCATTGTCAACATAACAACCGAGAGATCTCGATATCTTCCATGCTACACACATTTTAGGCGGTTCCCAAACAGAATGGTAAAGTTTATACTCCCCCACCACCAAGAATCATCAATTCATGGCTTGCCCGAAACAACGGGTGCCTCCAACTAACATCAATCCTGGGGGAATTTTGTTTGCAATTATTTTGATTTGAGCATGGGACTGGGCATCCCGGTGACCAGCCGTTTTCTCGTGAGTGAGGAGCGGAGTCCACTCCTCTTGAGAATAACCCACCTAGCATGGAATATATAGACAGCCCTAGTTGATACATGAGTTGTTCGAACATACAAAATAGAATTTCATTTGAAGGTTTAGAGTTTGGCACATACAAATTTACTTGGAGCGGCAGGTAGATACCACATATAGGAAGGTATGGTGGACTCATATGGAATAACTTTGGGGTTTATGGATTTGGATGCACAAGTAGTATTCCCGCTTAGTACAAGTGAAGGCTAGAAAAAGACTGGGAAGCGACCAACTAGAGAGCGACAACAGTCATGAACATGCATTAAAATTAATCAACACTGAGTGCAAGCGTGAGTAGGATATAATCCACCATGGACATAAATATCATGAAGGCTATGGTTATTTTGTTTCAACTACATGTGTGAACATGTGCCAAGTCAAGCCACTCGAATCATTCAAAGGAGGATACCACCCTATCATACCACATCACAACCATTTTAATAGCATGTTGGTACGCAAGGTAAACCATTATAAACTCCTAGCTAATTAAGCATGACATAAGCAACTATAATCTCTAATTGTCATTACAAACATGTTTATTCATAATAGGCTGAATTAGGAACGATGAACTAATCATATTTACAGAAATAAGATAGGTCGAGTTCATACCAGCTTCTCTCATCTCAATCAGTCCATCATATATCGTCATTATTGCCTTTCACTCGCACGACCGAACGGTGTGGATAATAATAATAGTGCACGTGCATTGGACTAAGCTGGAATCTGCAGGCATTCCATTCAAGAGAGAACACAAGGTAATATGGGCTCTTGGTTAAATCAACAATAATGCATATGAGAGCAACTCAACATTTTCATCATGGTCTTCTCCTCTCGACCCCCAAAGAAAGAAAAGAAATAAAACTATTTATACGGGAAAGCTCCCAACAAGCAAAAGAAGAACGAGAAATCTTTTTGAGTTTTCTTTTAGTTACTACTACTATAGGCATGGAAAGTAAACTAGCTAAAAGCTAGAACTAATTTTTTTTCTTAAGGTTATTCAATCACACAAGAAGAAAGCAGGAAAAGAAAATAAACTAGCATGGACAGTACAATGAAAAAGTCTGAGCACCGACAACTAGAATGAGTGTGTGAACATGAGTGTAATGTCGGTGAGAAATACATACTCCCCCAAGCTTAGGCTTTTGGCCTAAGTTGGTCTATGCCCATGGATTATAGTTATAGCTGGGGTCGTACTGAGATGAAACAGCTACTGCCTCACGAGCTGCAGCTTGGAAGCGGGCTTCCTCCGTCCTCCTCTCGGACTCGTTCACCTCCTCCCTGGTTATAATATATCTCCTTTTTGCCTGAAAGTTAAAGAAACCAAGAGCGGGGAGAGAAACATGGACAGTGCGACGTCTGTCAAAGATTAGTCGGTATTGGAGGGACTGTTCATTCCTCTCAAGAAACTGATGACGAACCGTAGCATCATAATCTAGATAAGCGGGAGACAACTCCATATCATTTTCATGTATGGGTATCTCAAGAAAATTAGCCACATGGGTTGCATAAATCCCACCAAACAAGTCTCCAATTAAACTATTATTATGCAGCCTACGTGCAACAATGCCCCCCCAAGTTATATTGTTTGTCTCCTGGCATAGCACTCTTGAGAACATTAAGATCAGGATCACACATGTGACATGCTTCGTCCTTACCATTTATGCATCTACCAATAAAGGGAGCAAAATAATGTATAGAAGGAAAATGAATGCTCCCCATAGTAGCTTGTGCTATTTCTCTAGATTACCCCACAGTGATACTAGCAAGAAAATTCTTAAATACAGATTTCTGAGGTTCACTAGCACTACCCCCATTGCGGGAGTTTAGAAGCAGTATTAAAATCTTCTAAGTCCATGGTATATGATTTATCATAGAGATCAAATAGGACATTGTGAGAATTGCGTGAAGATGTAAATTTAAACCTCCTCACAAAGGAATCAGTTAAGTGGTAATATTGAGGGCACTTATCTAGCATGTAGTCCTCAAGATCAGCATTACGCACATATGCATCAAATTCATCCTTGATGTCTGCTTGGACCATAAAATCTTCTGAAATCCATTCACAAGGCCGCACTTGAGCTTCCCTCGATGGTTCATCGTCTTGCTCACGTATTGCGGGCCTGGGTCCTTGCTTCCTTGAAGAACCACCTTGGTACATTTTCCTAAGCATATTTCTTCCTCTAAAAAATTTCTAAAATTTTTAGTAACTCGAAATAAAAGTGAACCAAGCTCAACAAAATTGATAGCAACTACTCCCACAAGTGCCTAGAGACTATATCATGCATTAGAACTACTTGGGACCAAATAAATTTGACATGCAAGCTCAAGAACAGGGTCACCTAGGCAGAAAAAATTTGCAATGAATAAAGCACTAGAACAAAAACTAATTGGACCATTGGAGGAGTCACATACCAAAGAACAATCCCCCAAAGCAGTTTTGTGAATGGAGCTTTGAGTGAGGAGATCGAAAATGGCAGCAAGATGGGCTAGAACTCGTGCTTGAGCTGGTTGGTGATTTTTTTGGGGAGGAAGAAGTGTGTGGGTGTTGGAATAAGTGGAGGGGGCCACCAGGGGCCCACGAGGCAGGGGCGCACCCAGGGGGTGCGCACCCTGGACCCTCGTGGCCAGGTGCTTGCTCCCCTTGCTATGTTCCCAGTTCCAGATATTCTCAAATATTCTAGAAAAAATCATATTTCATTTTCAGGGCATTTGGAGAACTTTTATTTTTGGGGTATTTTTTATTGCAAGGATAATTCAGAAAACAGACAGAAAAATACTATTTTTGCTTTATTTAATCTAAATAACAGAAAGTAAAAGGAGGGTACAGAAGGTTGTGCTTTCTAACTTCATCCATGTCATGCTCATCAAAAGGAAACCACTAACAAGGTTGATCAAGTCTTATTAACAAACTCATTCCGAATCACATGAAACCGGAGAATTTTCAAATAACACTAGGTTACCTCAATGGGGATATGTACATCCCTAATAATAATAATATCATATTTCTTCTTGACAGTTGGAAGAGGAAATGCAAAACCTCCAATAATAATCGATGGATTTTTTCCAATAGAATTGATACTGTGAAGTTGAGGTTGTTTCCTCGGAAAGTGTACCATATGCTCATTACCATTAACATGAAAAGTGACATTGCCTTTGTTGCAATCAATAACAGCCCCTGCAGTATTCAAAAAGAGTCTACCAAGGATAATCGACATACTATCGTCCTCGGGAATATCAAGAATAACAAAGTCCGTTAAGATAGTAACGTTTGCAACCACAACAGGCACATCCTCACAAATACCGACAGGTATAGCGGTTGATTTATCGGCCATTTGCAAAGATATTTCAGTAGGTGTCAACTTATTCAATTCAAGTCTATGATGTAAAGAGAGAGGCATAACACTAACACCGGCTCCAAGATCACATAAAGCAGTTTTAACATAGTTTCTTTTAATGGAGCATGGTATAGTTGGTACTCCTGGATCTCCAAGTTTCTTAGGTATTCCACCCTTAAAAGTATAATTAGTAAGCATGGTGGAAATTTCAGCTTCCAGTATCTTTCTTTTATTTGTAACAATATATTTCATATACTTAGCATAAGGATTCATTTTAAGCATATCAGTCAAACGCATACGTAAAAAGATAGGTCTAATCATTTCAGCAAAGCGCTCAAAATCCTCATCATCCTTTTTCTTGGATGGTTTAGGAGTAAAAGGCATGGGTTTCTGAACCCATGGTTCTCTTTCTTTACTGTGCTTCCTAGCAACGAAGTCTCTCTTATCATAACGTTGATTCTTTGATTGTGGGTTATCAAGATCAATAGGAGGTTCAATCTCTACATCATTGTTATTACTAGGTTGAGCATCAACATGATCATCATTATTAACATTATTCACTAGGTTCATGTTCATCACCAGATTGTGTTTCAGCATCAGAAATAGAAATATCATTGGGATTCTCAGGTGTGTCAACAACAGGTTCACTAGAAGCATGCAACGTCCTATCAGTTTTCTTCTTCTTCTTAGAAGGACTAGGTGCATCAAAATTATTTATTTGAGAATCTTGCTCAATTCTCTTAGGGTGGCCCTCAGGATACAAAGGTTCCTGGGTCATTTTACCCCCTCTAGTCATAACTCTAACAGCGTTATCATTTCTCTTATTATTTAATTCATTGAGCAAATCATTTTGAGCTTTAAGCACTTCTTCTACTTGAGTGGTAACGAAAGAAGCATGTTTACTAATAAGTTTAAGTTCACCCTTAACTCTAGACATATAATCACTCAAGTGTCCAATCATATAAGCATTACTTTTCAATTGCCTACGAACATAAGCATTGAAATTTTCTTGTCTAGCCATAAAGTCATCAAACTCATCCAGGCATTGGCTAGCAAACTTAGTAGATGGGATTTCAACTTTATCATATGTATAGAGATAATTTACCTTTACTACCTGTGTTGGGTTATCAAGACCATGTATTTATTCAATAGGTGGTGTATTAAGGCCATGTATTTCTTCAACAGGAGGTAAATTCTTAACATCTTTAGCTTTAATACCTTTTTCTTTCATTGATTTCTTTGCCTCTTGCATATCTTCAGGACTGAGAAATAAAACACCCCTTTTCTTCGGAGTTGGCTTAGGAGTTGGTTCAGGAAGTGTCCAATTGTTTCCATTTGTGAACATATTATTCAATAACAATTCAGCTTGATCAATAGTTCGTTCCCTGAAAAAACAACCAGCACAACTATCCAGCTGGTCTCTGGAAGCATCGCTTAGTCCATTATAAAAGATATCAAGTATTTTATTTTTCTTGAGAGGATGATCAAGCAAAGCATTAAGTAATCGGAGAAGCCTCCCCCAAGCTTGTGGGAGACTCTCTTCTTCAATTTGCACAAAATTATATATTTCCCTTAAAGCAGCTTGTTTCTTATGAGCGGGGAAATATTTTGCAGAGAAGTAATAAATCATATCCTGGGGACTACACACACAACCAGGATCAAGAGAATTAAACCATGTTTTAGCATCACCCTTTAATGAGAACGGGAATAACTTAAGGATATAATAGTAGCGAGTTTTCTCATCATTAGTGAATAGGGTGGCTATATCATTTAACTTAGTAAGATGTGCCACAACAGTTTTGGATTCATAGCCATAAAAAGGATCAGATTCAACCAAAGTAATTATCTCAGGATCGACAGAGAAATCATAATCCTTATCAGTAACACAGATAGGTGAAGTAGCAAAAGCAGGGTCATATTTCATTCTAGCATTCAGAGACTTTTCTTTCAGCTTAGCTAATAATTTCTTAAGATCAGATCTATCATTGCAAGCAAGAAAATCCCTATCAGTTTCTTCATCCATAACATAACCCTCAGGCACAACAGGCAATTCATATCTAGGGGGAGAATCTTCATCATCACTTTCATCAACATTATCAGTTTCAATATTTTCATTCTCTCTAGCCCTAGCAAGTTGTTCATCGAGAAATTCATCTAATGGCACAGTAGTATCAAGCATAGAAGTAGTTTCATCATAAGCATCATGCATAGCAGAAGTGGCATCATCAATAACATGCGACATATCAGAATTAATAGCATAAGCAGGTTTAGGTGTCGCAAGTTTACTCAAAATAGAAAGTGAATCAAGTGCAGAGCTAGATGGCAGTTCCTTACCTCCCCTCGTAGTTGAGGGAAAAATCTTAGTTCTTTTGTCTTTCAAGTTCCTCATAGTGATCAGCAGATATAAATCCCAAGTGACTCAAAGAATAGAGCTATGCTCCCCGGCAACGGCGCCAGAAAATAGTCTTGATAACCCACAAGTATAGGGGATCGCAACAGTTTTCGAGGGTAGAGTATTCAACCCAAATTTATTGATTCGACACAAGGGAAGCCAAAGAATATTCTCAAGTATTAGCAGTTAAGTTGTCAATTCAACCACACCTAGATAACTTAGTATCTGCAACAAGGTATTTAGTAGCAAAGTAGTATGATAATAATGGTAAGAGTGATAAAAGTAACGGTAGCGGTTTTGTAGTAATTGTAATAGTGGCAACGGTAAAGTAACTAAGCAAAGAGCAATATGTGAAAATCTCGTAGGCATTGGATCAGTGATGGATAATTATGTCGGATGTGATTCCTCATGTAATAGTTATGACATAGGGTGACACAAAACTAGCTCCAGTTCATCAATGTAATGTAGGCATGTATTTTGAATATAATCATACGTGCTTATGGAAAAGAACTTGCATGACATCTTTTGTCCTACCCTCCCGTGGCAGTGGGGTCCTATTGGAAACTAAGGGATATTAAGGCCTCCTTTCAATAGAGTACCGGACCAAAGCATTAACACTTAGTGAATACATGAACTCCTCAAACTACGGTCATTACCGAGAGTGATCCCGATTATTGTCACTTCGGGGTTGTCGGATCATAACACATAATAGGTGACTATATACTTGAAAGATAGGATAAAGAACTCACATATATTCATGAAAACATAATAGGTTCATATCTGAAATCATGGCAGTCGGGCCCTAGTGACAAGCATTAAGCATAGCAAAGTCATAGCGACAACAATCTCATAACATAGTGGATACTAGGGATCAAACACTAACAAAACTAACTCGATTACATGGTAAATCTCATCCAACCCATCACCGTCCAGCAAGCCTATGATGGAATTACTCACGCACGGCGGTGATCATCATGAAATTGGTGATGAAGGATGGTTGATGATGACGATGGCGATGGATTCCCCTCTCCGGAGCCCCGAACGGACTCCAGATCAGCCCTCCCGAGAGAGTTTAGGGCTTGGCGGCGGCTCCGTATCGTAAAACATGATGAATCCTTCTCTTTGATTTTTTTCTCCCCGAACGTGAATATATGGAGTTGGAGTTGAGGTCGGTGGAGCTCCAGGGGGCCCACGAGGCAGGGGGCGCCCAGGGGGGTAGGCGCGCCCCCACCCTCGTGGACAGGGTGTGGGGCCCCTGACGTTGATTCTTTCGCCAATATTTTTTATTAATTCCAAAAAGTTGCTCCGTGGATTTTCAGGTCATTCCGAGAACTTTTATTTCTGCACAAAAATAACACCATGGCAGTTCTGCTGAAAACAGCGTCAGTCCGGGTTAGTTCCATTAAAATCATGCAAGTTAGAGTCCAAAACAAGGGCAAAAGTGTTTGGAAAAGTAGATACGACGGAGACGTATCATGTGCCAACCCCTATGCATAAGTTCACAATGTTACGGAACCCGCAAGTTGATCACCAAAACATACATCAAGTAGAACACGTGAATATCCCATTATCACCACAGATAAGCATATGCAAGACATACATAAACTGTTCTCAAATCCTTAAAGACTCAATCCAATAAGATAACTTCAAAGAGAAAACTCAATCCATTACAAGAGAGTAGAGGGGGAGAAACATCATAAGATCCAACTATAATAGCAAAGCTCGTGATACATCAAGATCGTGCAAAATCAAGAACACGAGAGACAGAGAGATCGAACACATAGCTACTGGTACATACCCTCAGCCCCGAGGGTGAACTACTCCCTCCTCGTCATGGAGAGCGCCGGGATGATGAAGATGGCCACCGGTGAGGGATCCCCCCTCCGGCAGGGTGCTGGAATAGGGTCTAGATTGGTTATTGGTGGCTATAGAGGCTTGCGGCGGCAAAACTCCCAATCTAGGTTATTTTTTGGAGGTTTCTGTATTTATAGGAATTTTTGCGTAGGTCTCAATTCTGGGGGGGGGGTCTAAGTCGTCCACGAGATAGGGACCCACACCCAGGGGGGTAGGGCACGCCCCCCACCCTCGTGGACGGCTCGGGACTCTTCGGGCCCAACTCTTTTACTCCGGGGGCTTCTTTTGGTCCATAAAAAATCATCAAAAATTGGCATGTCAATTGGACTCCATTTGATATTCCTTTTCTGTAAAACTCAAAAACAAGGTAAAAAACAGAAACTGGCACTGGGCTCTAGGTTAATAGGTTAGTCCCAAAAATCATATAAAATAGCATATAAAACATCCTAGATGGATAATATAATAGCATGGAACAATCAAAAATTATAGATACGTTGGAGACGTATCAGCGTCCCCAAGCTTAATTCCTGCTTGTCCTCGAGTAGGTAAATGATAAAGACAAATTTTTTGATGTGGAATGCTACCTAACATAATTATCAACGTAATTTTCCTTATTGTGGCATGAATATTCAGATCCATAAGATTCAAAACAAAAGTTTAATATTGACATGAAAACAATAATACTTCAAGCATACTAACAAAGCAATCATGTCTTCTCAAAATAACATGGCTAAAGAAAGCTATCCCTACAAAATCATATAGTCTGGCTATGCTCTATCTTCATCACACAAAATATTTAAATCATGCACAACCCCAATGACAAGCCAAGCAATTGTTTCATACTTTTGATGTTCTCAATTTTTTTCAATTTTCACACAATACATGAGCGTGAGCCATGGACATAGCACTATATGTGGAATAGAATGATGGTTGTGCAGAAAAAAAGGAGAAGATAGTCTCACATCAACTAGGCGTATCAACGGGCTATGGAGATGCCCATCAATATATGTCAATGTGAATGAGTAGGTATTGCCATGCAACGGATGCACTAGAGCTATAAATGTATGAAAGCTCAAAAAAAGGAACTAAGTGGGTGTGCACCCAACTCGCTTGCTCACGAAGATCTAGGGAATTTTGATGAAGCCCGTCATTGGAATATACAAGCCAAGTTCTATAATGTAAAATTCCCACTAGTATATGAAAGTGACAACATAGGAGACTCTCTATCATGAAGATCATGGTGCTACTTTGAAGCACAAGTGTGGTAAAAGGATAGTAGCATTGCCCCTTCTCTCTTTTTCTCTCATTTTGTTTTTGTTTTTTGGGACTTCTCTTCCTTTTTTTGGCCTCTTTTTTATTTTATTTTTATTTTTCGTCCGGAGTCTCATCCTGACTTGTGGGGGAATCATAGTCTCCATCATCCTTTCCTCACATGGGACAATGCTCTAATAATGAAGATCATCACACTTTTAGTTACTTACAACTCAATAATTACAACTCGATACTTAGAACAAAATATGACTCTATATGAATGCCTCCGGCGGTGTACCGGGATGTGCATGAATCAAGAGTGACATGTATGAAAGAACTATGAAGGTGGCTTTGCCACAAATACGATGTCAACTACATGATCATGCAAGGCAATATGACAATGATGAAGCGTGTCATAATAAACGGAACGGTGGAAAGTTCCATGGCAATATATCTCGGAATGGCTATGGAAATGCCATAAGGTAGGTATGGTGGCTGTTTTGAGGAAGGTATATGGTGGGTGTATGGTACTGGCAAAAGTTGCGCGGCACAAGAGAGGCTAGCAATGGTGGAAGGGTGAGAGTGCGTATAATCCATGGACTCAATATTAGTCATAAAGAACTCATATACTTATTGCAAAAATCTATTAGTCATCGAAACAAAGTACTACGCGCATGCTCCTAGGGGGGTAGATTGGTAGGAAAAGACCATCGCTCATCCCCGACCGCCACTCATAAGGAAGACAATCAAAAAATAAATCATGCTCTGACTTCATCACATACCGGTTCACCATACGTGCATGCTACGGGAATCACAAACAATAACACAAGTATCTCTCAAATTCACAACTACTCCACTAGCATGACTCTAATATCACCATTTTCATATCTCAAAAGAATCATAAGGAATCAAACTTCTCAGAGTATTCAATGCACTTTATATGAAAGTTTTTATTATATTAGGACTAATTATACCCATCTTGAATGCCTATCATATTAGGACTAATTTTATAGCCAAAGAAAATTACACATGCTGTTCTAAAGACTCTCAAAATAATATAAGTGAAGCATGAGAGATCAATAATTTCTATAAAATAAAACCACCACCGTGCTCTAAAAAGATATAAGTGAAGCACTAGAGCAAACGACAAACTACTCTGAAAGATATAAGTGAAGATCAATGAGTAGTTGAATAATTATGTAACTATGTGAAGACTCTCTAACACTTAAGAATTTAAGATCTTGGTATTTTATTCAAACAGAAAGCAAAACAAAATAAAACAAAATGACGCTCCAAGAAAAACACATATCATGTGGTGAATAAAAATATAGCTCCAAGTAAAGTTACCGATGAACGAAGACGAAAGAGGGGATGCCATCCGGGGCATCCCCAAGCTTAGTCTCTTGGTTGTCATTGAATATTACCGTGGGGTTCCTTGGGCATCCCCAAGCTAAGGCTCTTGTCACTCCTTATTCCATAGTCCATCGAATCTTTACCCAAAACTTGAAAACTTCACAACACAAAACTCAACAGAATACTCGTAAGCTCCGTTAGTATAAGAAAATAAATCACCACTTAGGTACTGTTGTGGACTCATTCTAAATTAATATTGGTGTAATATCTACTGTATTCCAACTTCTCTATTGTTCATATCCTCTGATACTACTCATAGATTCATCAAAATAAGCAAACAACACATAGAAAACAGAATCTGTCAAAAACAGAACAGTCTGTAGTAATAAGTATCATTCGAATACTTATGTAACTCCAAAAATTCTGAAATAAATTGGTGGACCTGAGGAATTTGTTTATTAATCATACGAAAAAAGAATCAACCTAAAATCACTCTCCATCAAAAAATGGCAGATAATCTCGCGAGCGCAAAAGTTTCTGTTTTTTACAGCAAGATCGCATAGACTTCACCCAAGTCTTCCCAAAGGTTCTACTTGGCACAAACACTAATTAAAACATAAAACCACATCTAAACAGAGGCTAGATGAATTATTTATTACTAAACAGGAACAAAAAGCAAGGAACAAAAGTAAAATTGGGTTGCCTCCCAACAAGCGCTATTGTTTAACGCCCCTAGCTAGGCATGATGATTTCAATGATGCTCACATAAAAGATAAGAATTGAAACGTAAAGAGAGCACTATTAAGAATATGACTAGAATATTTAAGTCTAACCCACTTCCTATGCATAGGGATTTTGTGAGCAAACAACTTATGGAGACAATAATCAACTAGCATAGGAAGGCAAAACAAGCATAACTTTAAAACTTTAAGCACGTAGAGAGGGAACTTGATATTATTGCAATTCCTACAAGCATATGTTCCTCCCTCATAATAATTTTCAATAGCATCATGAATGAATTCAACAATATAACTATCACATAAATCATTCTTTTCACGATCTACAACCATAGAAATTTTATTACTCTCCACATAAGCAAAATTCTTCTTATTCGGAATAGTGGGAGTATCATAAGATACTCGAATACTATAAATTGTTTCCACATTAAAAGAGTAATGTTCAGAAAAAGGGTAATCATAATCATGATAGTTTTATAAATATAATCATCACTACTTTTTATAGCATAAGTGTCATCACAATAATCATCATAAATAGGAGGCATGCTATCATCATAATAAATTTGCTCATCAAAACTTGGAAAGCTAAAAATATCATCTTAATTAAACATAGCATCCCCAAGCTTGGGACAAACGTTAATTATAGTAAATATATTCTCAAACATGTCATTCTCATCAAACATAGCATCCCCAAGCTTGGGCCTTTTCATATCATAAGCATAATCACTCTCATCATTAATAGTATGGATAGCACCAATAGTATAGCAATTATCATCATCACCAATGAGTAAAAGGAGCAACATCATTTGGGAGGGATACCTTTCTACCTTTGCTTCTCCGTATTTTCTTTTTCTTCTTCACATCATGTGTGGATTTAACCCTCTTTTTTGAGCTCCTTATTAATGAGATTGGTTGAATAGAAAGCTCCTCCTCGTTACTTGATTCATCATAAGAAATAATAGGAGGATATTGGGAAGTCTCTTCCCTTTCATTAGTATTCTCTTCATCTTCTATTTGTTTTCTTTTCTTTATGTAATTGACAATATAAGGATTTTCAATGAAATTTACCGCACAATACATAAAAAATTCTTCTAGATCAAAATCAAGAACTTTATCAAGGACAAATTCTGGCATATCCTTAGTTATACGTTTCATTTCTTCATAACCCAAAAACAAACTAAGTTCATCATGATGTGCAAGGGAAATCAAGTCATCAAAATTTTTGGACACGATACGATCATGAAACAATTTGCATTGGATATTTAGATGACCATGTTCATTGCAAAGTTCACAAGGATGATTAAGAAAATTTAAATTTTCAGCATAAACATCTAGCCTTTCTTGCAACCATTTGGTTTCTAAATACTTATGCCCCTTGCAAAATCTATCTTCCCTATTTGGTGTGTACTTGCAAACTCTATGCACTCCACAAAAATTGACATGCTTATAAGAGACCTTTCAATCATGACTAGTGCAATCATCATTAGTACTATGGATATTCAAAGAGTTCGTACTAACAACATTGTAATCATGCTCATCATTCAAAGATTTAGTGCCAAACATTCTAATGCATTCTTCTTCTAGAACTTGAGCACAATTATTGGAATCCTTGTTTTCACGAAAGACATTAAAAAGATGAAGCATATGAGGCACCCTCAATTCCATTTTTTTGTACTTTTCTTTTATAGACTAAACTAGTGATAAAACAAGAAACTAAAAGATTCGATTGCAAGATCTAAAGATATGAAATTAGCTTAGTTGACAGGGTGTTAGTGCCTCTTACCTAGCCTCTCCGGCAACGGCGCCAGAAAAGAGCTTGATGTCTACTATGCAACCTTCTCCTTGTAGACGTTGTTGGGCCTCCAAGTGCAGAGATTTGTAGGACAGTAGCAAATTTTCCTCAAGTGGATGACTTAAGGTTTATCAATCCGTGGGAGGCGTAGGATGAAGATGGTCTCTCTCAAACAACCCTGCAACCAAATAACAAAGAGTCTCTTGTGTCCCCAACACACCCAATACAATGGTAAATTGTATAGGTGCACTAGTTCGGCGAAGAGAAGGTGATACAAGTGCAATATGGGTGGTAGATATATGTTTTTGTAATCTGAAATTATAAAAACGGCAAGGTAACTAATGATAAAAGTGAGCGTAAATGGTATTGTAATGCTAGGAAACAAGGCCTAGAGTTCATACTTTCACTAGTGCAAGTTCTCTCGACAATAATAACATAATTGGATCATATAACAATCCCTCAACATGCAATAAAGAGTCACTCCAAAGTCACTAATAGCGGAGAACAAACGAAGAGATTATGGTACGGTACGAAACCAACTCAAAGTTATTCTTTCTGATCGATCTATTCAAGAGTCTGTAGTAAAATAACACGAAGCTACTCTTTCTATTCGATCTATCATAGAGTTCGTACTAGAATAACACCTTAAGACACAAATCAACCAAAACCCTAATGTCACCTAGATACTCCAATGTCACCTCAAGTATCCGTGGGTATGATTATACAATATGAATCACATAATCTCAGATTCATCTATTCAACCAACACAAAGAACTTCAAAGAGTGTCCTAAAGTTTCTACCGGAGAGTCAAGACGAAAATGTGTGCCAACCCCTATGCATAAGTTCACAATGTTACGGAACCCGCAAGTTGATTACCAAAAGATACATCAAGTAGATCATGTGAATATCCCATTGTCACCACAGATAAGCACATGCAAGACATACATAAAGTGTTCTCAAATCCTTAAAGACTCAATCCGATAAGATAGCTTCAAAGGGAAAACTCAATCCATTACAAGAGAGTAGAGGGGGAGAAACATCATAAGATCTAACTATAATAGCAAAGCTCGCGATACATCAAGATCGTGCCAAATCAAGAACACGAGAGAGAGAGAGAGAGATCAAAAACATAGCTACTGGTACATACCCTCAGCTCCGAGGGTGAACTACTCCCTCCTCGTCATGGAGAGCGTCGAGATGATGAAGATGGCCACCGGTGAAGGATCCCCCCTCCAGCAAGGTGCCGGAACAGGGTCTCGATTGGTTTTTGGTGGCTACAGAGGCTTGCGGTGGCGGAACTCCCGATCTAGGTTATTTTCTAGAGGTTTCTGTATTTATAGGAATTTTTGGCGTAGGTCTCAAGTCTGGGTGTTCTCCGAGTCATCCACGAGATAGGGGCCCACGCCCAGGGGGGTAGGGCGCGCCCCCACCCTCGTGGATGGCTCGGGACTCTTCTGTCCCAACTCTTTTACTCCGGGGCTTCTTTTGGTCCATAAAAAATTATCAAAAATTGGCTCGTCAATTGGACTCCGTTTGGTATTCCTTTCTGTAAAACTCAAAAACAAGGAAATAACAGAAACTGGCACTAGGCTCTAGGTTAATAGGTTAGTCCCAAAAATCATATAAAATAGCATATAAATGCATATAAAACATTCTAGATGGATAATATAATAGCATGGAATAATCAAAAAATTATAGATACGTTGGAGACGTATCACATGGCAAGCAGCCTTCGCCTTCACCGCCGCCTCCTTGTTTGACTCGCGCTCCGAAGACAACTCGATGACGCGTCGGAGCGCCTTGGCATTCTTGCGGCGTAGGCATCATGCATCCGTCTCCACCGCCGTTAGAGAGTGGCGGAGGACCAACGCGAGGAGCGCGGCCTCAGGATCGACCGGCGCAGGAACATCGCCTCCCCTCCCCCTCACCTGCTGTCGCTCATGCCGGGCTTCACGTGCCTCGGACTCGGGCGCCCTCGTGCTCGCTGACCCCGGCACGGGCACGAGGACCAGCGGTGGCCGGGTACCACTTCCGGACCAGAGGATGGTGGAGGTGTGCGGCATACCCGGCGGAGCGGAGCTACGTGGTGGTCGGGAAGGTCGACGATGTCGCCGGCGCTGCGTCGACGGGCGTTGAGGAAGAAGATCCTCCATTGCCGGGGTCGTCTTGCTCGAGTAGCGACCTCCTCAATTCGATGCGGAGGGCCACCTCCTCACGTCGATGTTCGAGCCATCGGATTCTGAACCGGAGTCACAGTTGCTTCCATCGCAGGCCATCGGATCGGAGGGTCGGGGATCAGAAATGGAGTGGACGAAGAGGGGTGTGAAGTGGAGTTCGGATTGACCAGTGTCTAAGGTTTTCCGGATGGGAATATTTGTGGGGTCGGGGTGGGCCAGACTGATGTAGCAGACGTGCCCGGGCGCGCCCGTGCCGCCTCATATCCACCCCCATATTTGAGCTGGATATGAGGGGTACCGGTCAGCCCGGGCGTTTGAGGTCCGTTTGAGGCGTCCATCTGAATCAGATTTTCATGACCGGGCGGACTGCCCGGGCATTTGAGGCCGGTTTGAGACACCCAACAGTAGATGCTTTAAGATTTTCGTAAGCACCCGGTCCACGTGAAAAGTCGATTGGCATTTCAATCCATGCAAAATTTTGTTTTTTTTTTGCGAGGAGAAAGAGAATTTATTAATCAAGCGGCGGCAAGTCTGCATTACAAAGATCAGGCACCTCGTCTCGTCCTGAGCGAAGCCACATGACAGTGTGCTTCTTTATTCTACCAAAATTTTGTTATATCCAGCAAAAAATATATTACTTTCTGCACTAGCTGAATAAATCACTAGAACGCAAGTGTATCTTTTTTAGATATATGCATGAACAAAAATTAAAAAATTGTCCAGAAAAGAATAGTTAATTCCGAGTAGACTGGGACATAGGCACCCCCGAAAACTTCAAAAAAATCAGCCTCTTAAAATATGCAATGAATTTTTTCCTTGGAAAAAAATATGCAGTTAACTTAAACTTGCATAGTCATGAGTTAAAATAAATAAACCTAAATGCTACACAGTGCAGCTGAACTATAGTTGTGTAGAGCGCACACGCTACACAACACAACACACTTCGTTAGAAAAGATCACCGAGTCATCCCTTCGATGCCTCCTTAAACCTTATCTATTCTTCTCTTTCCTTTGTCCCAAAGCCTGAATCGCACGGACTACAACGCTGGGAGATCCACCAACATATCTTTCCACCGTCGCGCGCTACCCTGCCATGCGCATCCCCGTCCCTGCTGCTCGAGCTGCCACACCTTTCTCGTGAATTTTTGATCTGTTTTTTAATTTTAAGTTTCTTGTTTTTTTTTTTTTTTTGCGGGTAAATTTTAATTTTTTTTTTTAAGTTTCTTGTGACGAGCTCTTTGAAACTAGATCTTATATAAGTATGTTTCGGCCATTTCTTTCTTGGACAACGGTAGTGCTAAATCGCGCAATTTCGGTGCACGATGTGTACCAGTGAATTTTGCATAACATGCTACACTTTGTCCACTATGACTGCCAAGTTGCCCACCATCCTTGCACTGCGTATACATGGTTATTAAGTTGCCTACCGCAGATGCTCAACGGCCTATGGTTTGTTTTCTAAGTTGCATACAATGCTAAGAATTTGCATACAATTGATGGTTAGTTGCCTTTCTTGCTAATTTCGTTGTCTACAGTGACTACGAGTAAGTTGTTTTGACACTGATAATTAGTTGCGTACATGGATTGCTCAGTTGCCTCGCGTCCCCTCCACTGAGAGATCCATGGCGAGGTCTGTTTGTAGCCACGGCGGCTTAGCTCCGCCGATGTCGTACTTTGGAGTGGAGGCAGCGAGCGGAACGACTACCATGATGGGCTCGGTCTTGGGAGCGGAGGTAGAGAGTGGCTCGCCAACGTCTTTCATGAGAGCAACTCCAACGCACCGATTTATTTTATCTGTAAGCATCTATTTGGATCAAAATGAACATACCCAAATTGACGCGTGTCCGCTTTTCGTTCGCTGGTGACTCATTCCAGGCTTCAATTTGGGTCTTATTTGCGTCGGCACGGAGATAAGGCAGACACATCCGACGCCCGCCTGTTCCTCTCCCTGGCCCGTCAGTCGGTGGCATATAGGCCATTCTCTTTCTCCCATCCACAGCAAGCACCCGAGCGCCCCACCCCGTCGCTACCGCCGCCCAGTTCAGATGCCCTCCCCTGCCGTCCGCACCCACATACCTCCTCTTGCATCATGCACCTTCCAACGTCGCCGCTGCCGCCACCACCTCACCGCCGGGTCGCTGCAGCTTCCCCCGACGTCGCCGCCAGCACCACCTCGCCCCCTCGCCCCTCCCCCGCGCGCCCCCGACTAGCTCTTTCAGCGAGCTGCCATGCTTGTCGAACGCCGCCAGGGGAGGCGCGCGGCTTTTCGCCGGCCTGCTTCTTCAACGACGCCCGCAAGTTGTTCGATGGTTTGCCCGCAAGGTACAAATGGACTCCGCCGACGAGTTCTATTTCCACAATTTCATTTTGCGACTCAGATGATTCTTCATCTGACGATGAGGGAGATGGTGGTTGTTGTGTTCGTCGTCCATGCCCACCTGAGTAGGCAGCGGCCGTTGTTCCGAGGCTCGATCCTGGGGCACACTTCAGCATTGAATCGCAACCGAGAGAGCGGTCAATTCCTTCTCTGGAAGGACTATTTCGAGACACCCAATCCGCTCTTCAAGCATCACCTACTTTGGCATTGTTTGCTTATGCCTAGGCATGTTTTCAACCGTATCCGGACGGGGGTGGTTGCATACGATAAGTATTTTGAGTGCAAGGAGGATGCCTTTGGAAAGATTATCAGAAATGCACTGCAGCTATTCGGATGCTTGCATACAGAGTTCCCGGTATCTCATTAATGAGTATGCCTGTATGAGCGAGTCCACGTGCCTAGAGTCCATGCACAAGTTCCGCAAGGCTGTGATAGCAGTGTTTGGCCCTGAGTACTTGAGAGAGCCAAATGTTGCAGATACAGCCCACCTGTTGGCGATGAATGCTAGCCGGGGCTTTCCGGGGATACTTGGTAGTATAGACTGTATGCACTGGGAGTGAAAAAATGGCCCTTCTGCTTGGCAGGGGCAGTATAGAGGCCATGTCAAGGCTTGCACTGTCATACTTGAGGTCGTGACCTCACAAGATCTCTGGAGTTGGCACTCTTTCTTCAGCATGGCCGGATCTCACAATGATATCAACGTGCTTCAATGCTCTCTAGTCTTTGCAAGGCTTGCCAAAGGGAACTGTCCGGAGGTTAATGTTGACATTAATGGCCACAACTACAACAAAGGATACCATTCAGCTAATGTTATCTATCCTTAGTGGACTACTGTGGTGAAGACAATCTTCAACCCTGTAGGAGAGAAGAGGAAGAGATTTTCCAAGACTAAGAGAGTGCTAGGAAGGATGTGGACCATGCCTTCGGTGTTCTGCAATCTCGATGGGGCATCATCGGTACCCTGCTAGAACATGTAGCACCAAAAAATTGTGGGAGGTGATGACTGCTTGTGTGATCATGGACAATTTGATTGTAGAGGATGAGCATCAGGAACATATCTACGACCAAGGGTTTCAGTTTCAGGGTGACAATGTTGTGCCTGAGCATGGAGGAGCGGCAACGTTTGCACAGTTCACCTAATTTTATCATCAAATGTGTGAGACGAAAACTTACATCTAGCTGCAAAATAATTTGGTTGACCATATGCAAGCTCATGTTGGCAACCAATAGATGTATCTTCTTTATAAATTGTATTTGAGACAATTTAATTTGGCTTTTAAACTATGATATATTTATTTGGCTTGTAAACTCTGATATATTTGTTTTGTTTGGTTGTGAAACTATGTAAAATATTTGTATTTTGTTTGAATCATGTTGAAAAAACATGTCTGGCCAGCCGTGAGGGCGAAAATGGCTCCACGCGTTGACGGCATGGTCAACCCAAATGTAAAAAATGGCGAACGACGAGCGGGTGACTGATTCTAACGGACAAAAAGTGGACAAAGCGCGAGTTCGAATCGGCGCATTGGAGTGTGGGAGACGAGGTAACGAGCAACACGGGTGGCACAAACGACACTAGCACCTCCCTCCACCTAGAGATTGGTCGCATCGGCCCCTGCTTCTCTGTGCCTGCAAAGTTGTAGACAGTCAGCTCAGTGCACACGGTCGCTTAGAGCATCTACAGCTGGACTTGGCAAATCCGACCCCTCAAACGCCCACTGACACGCCCGGGCGTGTCTGTGGATAGTGATTGGTCACCCGTCAAAAAACACATTCCACATCTGGATACCTCGAATCCATGTTATTACATGCAACGTAGCGATCTTTGACCGGAGCTCGTCCGGTTCCGCTCGCCCAGCTCCGCCCTGGCCATGTCCGGCAGCCGACTGCGCCCCTCAGAGTGTTGGCTCGGTCGCCGGCAAGGTAGGGTAGGGCATGGGACACGAGCTGGCTCACGGGACTTGTCATGGAATTGTCATGGCAGATGTCCTAGTGTGAGGACTTAGTCATGGAGCTATCGCAACTAGGTAGCTTAAAGGGGTTAAATGGGACAAAGGACACAGGGAGTTTATGTTGGTTCGGCCCCTTGCGATGAAGGTAAAGGACTAATCCAGTTTGAGGTGGTATTGCTTATGTCTCAATTACCAGGGAGCGAATATGCTTGACCTAGCTTTCGATCTCTTGTTTCTTACCCGGAACCGCCGCCGAGTCGTCCCTTTATATACACAGGTTGACGCCCAGCGGCTCACGAGTCCCGAGCCGACTCATAGACAATGTGTCCGGCTCGGTGACTAAATATACTTGCCTTACAATATAAGTCATACACATATGGCGGTTTACCCCTATGGGCCTTAAATCGCCCTTGGGCTTTAGGCCTTTGCTTCATGAACCGCCATCTTCGACATCCTCATGGGCTTTGTATTGATGAACCGCCGTAGGTATAACCCGGCCCCTCCTAGGCGGGTCATACCCAATAGTCATATCCCCAACATTAGGACCCAGATTGATTTGAACTCGTTCATGTCAATCTTCAACACTTAGAAAGATCCTTCCTTCTTTATTCTTGCGAGATCTCATAACCCGCCATGATGTCATCTTCTGTGATTGTGGTAACCCGTCGTGACGTCACCTATCATTAATATTACACAATACCCAATATATCTTAACAGATCCTTATCTTCAATAACCATCCCAAAAATTGAGGCATCCGAGCGGCTGGATAATCATTCTTTGGCCTCCTCGTTTTTCGCGCCCACCTGTTATCCTTCTCCTTATAAATAGGGTCAAGCAGCCCTCCTTTCATTTCCCCCTCTTTTCCTTCTCGTCTTCCACCTCTCTCCATGACGCATCTGCATGCCTGAGCATTGCCGCCGCCGCGAAGCTCATCGTCTTCCTCGACCTCGGCCGCTGCATCAACCTGAGCGGGACCAGAGAAAACTGTGGCGCCTCTTCATTGCTCATTGGATCCAGTAAGCCCCTTACCTTCTCCACCGTAGATCTCCATTAGGGTTTCTGCTGTTCTTTATCAGTTCATCCTCATTATTCGTCATGCTTCTGTTTAATCCTTACTTTGATCGAAAAATGGCCTTTAGAGTATGCAGAACCTGTTTCTATCCTTCGTCTTAATCATTGAACATACCCTTTAGATGTCTCGCCCATGTGCTAGTTCCTCTACTGCTGCAATATTTAGGTTTTGATTTATTTTCTTTTTCCACACAGCGCTAGATCCAAATCACTTGCTCTAGTCTGTAAAAACCTGTTTATTCAACACTTAGCAGATTTCACTCTTGATAGATATCAATCTGGCCATGGCGGCTTACATCATCGGTTATCACTAGCCATATATCATTAGGCCCCTTTTTAAGCTGCCACTGAATATATACTGTAGCGTTTTACTTCTGGCTTAATGAATCAACTTAAACTGGCAAAATTTCTTTTAGGCTTCTATCTTCACAATGCCGCCGAAGACAGTCACTTCATGTACTTGGGTTCCCTCCATTGTCACTGAGAACACGATCAAAGACTTTGTTGAAACCGGCTATTTACCAGCAAAAATGTCATGCATTGGCGCGCCCCCAATCCAGAAGAAGAAAAACCTCAGCCAAAGGATGATGAGGTCATTGTTTTTATTGATCACATGAATTGGGGCTTCTCACCGCCCGGTTCTAAATTTTTCCGAGATGTTCTGCACTTCTTTCAGCTTCATCCTCAAGAATCGGACCCAATTCTGTGTCAAACATCTGCAGCTTTCAAGTTTTCTATGAAGTATACCTTCAAGAGGAGCCCAGTGTTGAACTGTTTAGGGAATATTTTTATTTGAACCGCCAAAAACGAGTTTACAAATGGACCCAGCTTGGAACTTGGCGGAATCTCAATTCAACGAAGAAGAGATGCCATCTTCCCCTATGCTTGCTTGCCGAGTCACCCCAAAGATTGGAACTAGACATGGTTTTATTGCAAAGATACCTCTTCGGCTGACGAGAATCCACTGCCAGGCTATCGTGCCCAGCGTCTTGACCCAAAACATCGTCTTCGTGAGAAGCTTACCCCTGCTGAACGTGCAAAACTTGCCCCCACTATTGCAAAGGTCAAGGCTCTGCTGGGAAATGGGTTAACTGGCATTGACTTGGTTCGGTGCTGGGTTTCTTGGCGAATCATACCCTTGAGTCACCGATCTGGCTTAATGTGTACTTACACAGGTGGTATAAAGGATCCACTACACCACAGTTCTGTGTGTTTGAATGATGAGACAATCAACGAAATGACAAAGACCCTTCTAAGTGAAGATCCGGACAACTGCAACAAAGTGGGTCTGAACCCTTTCTGCAAACTTAACCCGCCACCAGATGTGAGTCTTTAAATTACTTACTTTTACCTTCATCACTCCAATATTCTATTAACTCCACTTTGATGACTTTTACAGACTAAATCTGATTTTGGGAAAAAGAAATATGACCATGAAGCTGCCAAAAAGGCCATCGCTACCAAGAAAACCGCCAAGAAAAATAAGAAGAAATCAAGTACTTCCAAGCTGTTTGAATTGGACGACAGCTCTGAGTCGGAGGTAGCTCTTGATTCCCTTGGCTCCTTTTTCAACTATTTTATTGACATTGATTATTATCAGGATGACACGGGGGCCAGTCAAGCGGTCGAGGAAGAGGTAACTATCATTTCCTCCGACTCCGAGCCTTTGCCAAGACAGAAAATTCGAAGAGTAACCCGGAAAGTAAGCTTTTCACACCCCTTAGCTCATCTGGATCCTCACTTTCTTTTGAAGCAACAGCAGCACGAGAGCCGGCAACAGACTTGGACTAGCGGAGGTGAAGAATTATCTTCCGGTTTACCAAATACTCTCGCTCAGAGGAAACATCGAAACAAGGTCATCCCAAATTTAAACTCTTTTTATCCTCTGGTGGGTCTCATTCTCCAGCCACTTAATTCTTTCGATTCAAACTATTAGGAGACTTCTCACTCCTCTTCCAGCCACTCATCACATACTCAGCTGCCGGCTTTCAAAACTGCCCCTGGGTAATAACAATTACTTATTACTTTCTTCTTCCTGAGGTTCTTATCTTTGTACTGACCTCTCATAACTCATGCAGTGGAAAAGAAAAAACTAGCAATAAGGCAAAGGTGACCAAGCCGGCTGAAGACCCCAAAGTTCATGAACCGGAGCAACCAATTCCAGCGTCCGACACCTCCGCGCCACAAGCAGTGTTCCACCAGAAATTCCTAGCCCTTCTGTCGACCAAACAAACAACAATCCTGTGAATACTGAATCATCAAGCCCATTTAAACCGGCTGGAACACATGCCGATGATGTGATGATCACTAGCACCGGTTTCAGAGAGCGAGGAAGACCTACTATCTTGGCCAAACACTCCGCCAAATAAGAATACACTGAGAAGAGAAAAGTGAGATTTGACGTTGCCAACTGAAGGAAATATGCCCTAGAGGCAATAATAAAGTTATTATTTATTTCCTTATATCATGATAAATGTTTATTATTCATGCTAGAATTGTATTAACTGGAAACATAATACATGTGTGAATACATAGACAAACATAGTGTCACTAGTATGCCTCTACTTGACTAGCTCGTTTATCAAAGATGGTTATGTTTCCTAGCCATGGACAAAAGAGTTGGCAATTGATTAACGGGATCACATCATTAGGAGAATGATGTGATTGACTTGACCAATTCCGTTAGCCTTAGCACTTGATCGTTTAGTATGTTGCTACTGTTTTCTTCATGACTTATACATGTTCCTATGACTATGAGATTATGCAACTCCCGTTTACCAGAGGAACACTTTGTGTGCTACCAAACGTCACAATGTAACTGGGTGATTATAAAGGAGCTCTACAGGTGTCTCCAAAGGTACATGTTGGGTTGGCATATTTCGAGATTAGGATTTGTCACTCCGATTGTCGGAGAGGTATCTCTGGGCCCACTCGGTAATGCACATCACTATAAGCCTTGCAAGCATTGCAACTAATGAGTTAGTTGCGGGATGATGTATTACGTAACAAGTAAAGAGACTTGCCGGTAACGAGATTGAACTAGGTATTAAAATACCGACGATCAAATCGCATGCAAGTAACATACCGGTGACAAAGAGAACAACGTATGTTGTTATGCGGTTTGACCGATAAAGATCTTCGTAGAATATGTGGGAGCCAATATGAGAATCTAGGTTATGCTATTGGTTATTGACCGGAGACATGTCTCGGTCATATCTACATTGTTCTCGAACCCGTAGGGTCCGCACGCTTAAGGTTTCGATGACAGATATATTATGAGTTTATGAGTTTTTATGTACAGAAGGAGTTCAGAGTCCCGGATGAGATCGGGGACATGACGAGGAGTCTCGAAATGGTTGAGACGTAAAGATCGATATATTGGACGACTATATTCGGACTTCGGAAAGGTTCCGAGTGATTCGTATATTTTTCGGAGTACCGGAGAGTTACGGGAATTCGTCGAGGAGTATATGGGCCTTAATGGGCCATACGGGAATAGAGGAGAGAGGCCAAAAGGAAGGAGGCCTGCGCCCCCCCCCCTCTGGTCCGAATTGGACAAGGGGTGCAGCCCGCTTTTCCTTCTTCCTCTCCCCCTCTTTCCCCTTCTCCTACTCCAACAAGGAAGGAGGGAGTCCTACTCCCGGTGGGAGTAGGACTCCCCTTGGCGTGCCCCCTCCTAGGTCGGGCGCCCCCTCCCCCCTTGCTCCTTTATATACGGGGGCAGGGGGGCACCTCTAGAAACAACAATTGATCCCTTGGATCTCTTAGCCGTGTGCGGTGCCCCCCTCCACCATAGTCCACCTCGATAATACTGTAGCGGTGCTTAGGCGAAGCCCTGCGACGGTATAACATCAAGATCGTCACCACGCCGTCATGCTGACAGAACTCTTCCCCGACACTTTGCTGGATCGGAGTCCGGGGATCGTCATCGAGGTGAACATGTGCTAGAACTCGGAGGTGTCGTAGTTTCGGTGCTTGATCGGTCGGGCCATGAAGACGTACGACTACATCAACTGTGTTGTTATAACGCTTCCGCTATCGGTCTACGAGGGTACGTAGACAACACTCTCCCCTCTTGTTGCTATGCATCACCATGATCTTGCGTGTGCGCAGGATTTTTTTTTAAATTACTACATTCCCCAACAGTGGCATCCGAGCCAGGTTTTATGCGTTGATGTTATATGCACGAGTAGAACACAAGTGAGTTGTGGGCGATACAAGTCATACTGCTTACCAGCATGTCATACTTTGGTTCGGCGGTATTGTTGGATGAAGCGGTCCGGACCGACATTACGTGTACGCTTACGCGAGACTGGTTCTACCGACGTGCTTTGCGCACAGGTGGCTGGCGGGTGTCAGTTTCTCCAACTTTAGTTGAACCGAGTGTGGCTACGCCCGGTCCTTGAGAAGATTAAAACAGCACTAACTTGACGAACTATCATTGTGGTTTTGATGCGTAGGTAAGAACGGTTCTTGCTCAGCCCGTAGGAGCCACGTAAAATTTGCAACAACAAAGTAGAGGACGTCTAACTTGTGTTTTGCAGGGCATGTTGTGATGTGATATGGTCAAGACGTGATGAGATATAAGTTATTGTATGAGATGATCATGTTTTGTTGAAGTTATCAGGAACTGGCAGAAGCCCTATGGTTGTCTCTTTGTTGCATAAGATGCAAGTGCCAAATAATTGCTTTACTTTATCGCTATGCGATAGAAATAGTTGCAAGAGCAATAGTTGGCGAGACGACCATGTGATGACACATTGATATAGATCAAGATGATGACGATCATGATGTCGTGCCGGTGACGATAGAGATCATGACAGTACTTTGGAGATGGAGATCAAAGGCGCAAGATGATCATGGCCATATCATGTCACATATTTTGATTGCATATGATGTTTATCTGTTATACATCTTATTCTGTTTTGTTTGACGGTAGCATTTTAAGATGATCTCTCACTAATTATCAAGAAGTGTTCTCCCTGAGTATGCACCGTTGCGAAAGTTCTTCGTGCTGAGACACCATGTAATGATCGAGTGTGATAGGCTCTACGTTCAAATACAACGGGTGCAAAACAGTTGCACACGCGGAATACTCAGGTTAAACTTGATGAGCCTAGCATATACAGATATGGCCTCGGAACACGGAGACCGAAAGGTCGAACGTGAATCATATAGTAGATATGATCAACATAGTGATGTTCACCATTGAAAACTACTCCATCTCACGTGATGATCAGACATGGTTTAGTTGATTTGGATCACGTGATCACTTAGATGACTAGAGAGATGTCTGTCTAAGTGGGAGTTCTTAAGTAATATGATTAATTGAACTTTAATTTATCATGAACTTAGTCCTGGTAGTATTTTGCAAATTATGTTATAGATCAATAGCTCGCGTTGTTGCTTCCCTATGTTTTTTGCTTCCCTATGTTTTTATATGTGTTCCTAGAGAAAACTAAGTTGAAAATTGTTAGTAGCAATAATGCGGACTTGGTCCGTGATCTGAGGTTTATCCTCATTGCTGCACAGAAGAATTATGTCCTTGATGCACCGCTAGGTGACAGACCTATTGCAGGAGCGGATGCAGACGTTATGAACGTTTGGCTAGCTCAATATGATGACTACTTGATAGTTTTGTGCACCATGCCTTATGGCTTATAACCGGGACTACAAAAACGTTTTCGAAACGTCATGGAACATATAAGATGTTTCAAGAGATGAAATTGGTATTTCAGACTCATGCCCGTGTCAAGAGGTATGAGACCTTTGACAAATACCTCGCCTAAAAGATGGAGGAGAATTGCTCAACTAGTGAGCAAGTACTTAGATTGTCTGAGTACTACAATCGCTTGAATCAAGTGGGAGTTAATCTTCCACATAACATAGTGATTGGCAGAGTTCTCTAGTCACCATCACCACAAGTTACTGGAACTTCGTGATGAACTATAATGCAAGGGATGACAAAAACGATTCCCGAGCTCTTCATGATGCTGAAATCGATGAAGGTAGAAATCAAGAATAGAGCATCAAGTGTTGATGATTGACAAGACCACTAGTTTCGAGAAAAGGGCAAAGGGAAAGAAAGGGAACTTCAAGCAGAATGGCAAGCAAGTTGTCACTCCCGCGAAGAAGCCCAAAGCTGGACCAAAGCCTGAAACCGAGTGATTATACTGCAAAGGAAATGGTCACTAGAAGCGGAAATGCCCTGAATATTTGGTGGATAAGAAGGATGGCAAAGTGAACAAGGGTATATTTGATATACAGGTTATTGATGTGTGCCTTACTAGTGTTTATAGTAGCCCCTGAGTATTTGATACTTGTTCGGTTGCTAAGATTAGTAACTCGAAAAAGGGGGTTACAGAATAAACAGAAACTAGTTGAGGGTGAAGTGACGATGTGTGTTGGAAGTGGTTCCAAGATTGATATAATCAGCATCGTACACTCCCTATACTTTCAAGATTAGTGTAGAACCTAAATAAATGTTATTTGGTGTTTGCGTTGAGCATAAATATGATTAGATCATGTTTGTTGCGATACGATTATTCATCTAAAATGTAGAATAAATTGTTATTCTGTTTACATGAATAAAACCTTCTATGGTCTTACACCCAATGTTGATGGTTTATTGAATCTTGATCGCAGTAATACACATATTCATAATATTGATGCCAAAAGATGCAAAGTTAATAATGATAGTGCAACTTATTTGTGGCACTGCTGTTTGGGTCATATCGGTGTAAAGCGCATGAAGAAACTCCATACTGATGGGTTTTTGGAATCACTTGATTATGAATCATTTGATGCTTGCGAACTGTGCCTTTTGGGCAAGATGACTAAAACTCCGTTCTTCAGAACAATGGAACGAGCTACTGATTTATTGGAAATAATACATACCGATGTATGCGATCCAATGAGTGTTGATGCTCGTGGCGAGTATCGTTATTTTCTGACCTTCACAAGATGATTTGAGCAGATATGAGTATATCTACTTAATGAAGCACACGTCTGAAACATTTTGAAAAGTTCAAAGAATTTCAGAGTGAAATGAAGAATCATCGTAACAAGAAAATAAAGTTTCTGTGATTTGATCGCGGAGACAAATATTTGAGTTACGAGTTTGGCCTTCATATAAAACAATGTGGAATAGTTTCACAGCTCACGCCACCTGGAACACCACAGCGTAATGGTGTATCCGAACGTCATAACCGTACTTTATTGGATATAGTGCAATCTATGATGTCTGTTACCGATTTACCACTATTATTTTGGGGTTATGCATTAGAGAGAGCTGCATTTACTTTAAATAGGGCACCATCAAAATCCGTTGAGACGACGCCTTATGAACTGTGGTTTGGCAAGAAACCAAAGTTGTCGTTTCTTAAAGTTTTGGGTTGCGATGCTTATGTGAAAAAGTTTCAACCTGATAAGCTCGAACCCAAATCGGAGAAGTGCGTGTTCATAGAATACCCAAAGGAAACTGTTGGGTACACCTTCTATCACAGATTCGAAGGCAAAATCTTTGTTGCTAAGAATGGATCCTTTCTAGAGAAGGAGTTTCTCTCGAAAGAAGTGAGTGGGAGGAAAGTAGAACTTGATGAGGTAACTGTACCTGCTCCCTTATTGGAAAGTAGTTCATCACAGAAATCAGTTCATGTGATTCCTACACCAATTAGTGAGGAAGCTAATGATGATGATCATGAAGCTTCAGATCAAGTTACTACCGAACATCGTAGGTCTTCCAGAATAAGATCCGCACCAAAGTGGTACGGTAATCATGTTCTAGAAGTCATGTTACTAGACCATAATGAACCTACGAACTATGAGGAAGCGATGATGAGCCCAGATTCCGCGAAATGGCTTGAGGCCATAAAATCTGAGATATGATCCATGTATGAGAACAAAGTATGGACTTTGATTGACTTGCTTGATGATCAGCAAGCCATGTTAAATAAATGGATCTTCAAGAGGAAGACGGACACTAATAATAGTGTTACTATCTACTAAGCTAGACTTGTTGCGAAAGGTTTTCGACAAGTTCAAGGTGTTGAATACAATAAGATTTTCTCACTTGTATCGATGCTTAAGTCTGTCTGAATCATGTTAGCAATTGCCACATTTTATGAAATCTGGCAAATGGATGTCAAAACTGCATTCCTTAATGGATTTTTTAAAGAAGAGTTGTATATGATGCAACTAGAAGGTTTTGTTAATCCTAAAGGTGCTAACAAAATGTGCAAGCTCCAGCGATCCATCAAAGTTGGAAGCATCTCAGAGTTGGAATATACGCTTTGATGAGTTGATCAAAGCATATAGTTTTATACAGACTTGCGGTGAAGCCTATATTTATAATAAAGTGAGTGGGAGCACTACCGCCTTTCTGATAAATATATGTGAGTAACATATTGTTGATCAGAAATGATGTAGAATTTTTCTGGAAAGCATAAAGGAGTATTTGAAAGGAGTTCTTTAAAAAGAAAGACCTCAATAAAGCTACTGACATATTGAGCATCAAGATCTATAGAGATAGATCAAGACGCTTGATAAGTTATTCAATAAGTACATACCTTGTCAAGATTTTGAAATAGTTCAAAATGGAACAGTCAAAGAAAGAGTTCTTGCCTGTGTTGCAAAGGTGTGAAATTGAGTAAGACTCAAATCCCGACCACGGCAGAAAATAGAAAAGAAGAATGAAAGTCATTCCCTATGCCTCAGTCATAGGTTCTATAAAGTATGCTATGCTGTATACCACACCTATTGTATACCTTGCTCTGAGTTTGGCAAAGGAATACAATTTTGATCTAATAATAGATCACTGGACAGCGGTCAATAATATCCTTAGTGAGGACTAAGGAGATGTTTCACGATTATGGAGGTGATAAAAGAGTTCGTCGTAAAAGTTACATCGGTGCAAACTTTTACACTAATACAGATGACTCTAAGTCTCAATCTGGATACATATTGAAAGTGGGAGCAATAAGCTAGAGTAGCTCCGTGCAGAGCATTGTAGACATAGAACATTTGCAAAATACATACGGCTCTGAATGTGACACACCCGTTGACTAAACTTCTCTCATGAGAAAAACATGATCATACCTTAGTACTCTTTGGGTGTTAATCACATAGCGATGTGAACTAGATTGTTGACTCTAGTAAACCCTTTGGGTGTTGGTTACATGACCATGTGAACTATGCGTGTTAATCATATACAGATATGAATATTGGTGTTAAATCACATGATGATGTGAACTAGATTATTGACTCTAGTGCAAGTGGGAGACTGAAGAAAATATGCCCTAGAGGCAATAATAAAGTTATTATTTATTTCCTTATATCATGATAAATGTTTATTATTCATGCTAGAATTGTATTAACCGGAAACATAATACATGTGTGAATACATAGACAAACATAGTGTCACTAGTATGCCTCTACTTGACTAGCTCGTTTATCAAAGATGGTTATGTTTCCTAGCCATGGACAAAGAGTTGTCATTTGATTAACGGGATCACATCATTAGGAGAATGATGTGATTGACTTGACCCATTCCGTTAGCCTTAGCACTTGATCGTTTAGTATGTTGCTACTGCTTTCTTCATGACTTATACATGTTCCTGTGACTATGAGATTATGCAACTCCCGTTTACCGGAGGAACACTTTGTGTGCTACCAAACGTCACAACATAACTGGGTGATTATAAAGGAGCTCTACAGGTGTCTCCAAAGGTACATGTTGGGTTGGCGTATTTCGAGATTAGGATTTGTCACTCCGATTGTCGGAGAGGTATCTCTGGGCCCACTCGGTAATGCACATCACTATAAGCCTTGCAAGCATTGCAACTAATGAATTAGTTGCGGGATGATGTATTACGTAACGAGTAAAGAGACTTGCCAGTAACGAGATTGAACTAGGTATTAAGATACCGATGATCAAATCTCGGGCAAGTAACATACCGGTGACAAAGGGAACAACGTATGTTGTAATGCGGTTTGACCGATAAAGATCTTCGTAGAATACGTGGGAGCCAATATGAGCATCCAGGTTCCGCTATTGGTTATTGACCGGAGACATTTCTCGGTCATGTCTACATTGTTCTCGAACCCGTAGGGTCCGCATGCTTAAGGTTTCGATGACAGTTATATTATGAGTTTATGAGTTTTGATGTACCAAAGGAGTTCGGAGTCCCGGATGAGATCGGGGACATGACGCGGAGTCTCGAAATGGTCGAGACGTAAAGATCGATATATTGGACGACTATATTCAGACTTCGGAAAGGTTCCGAGTGATTCGGGTATTTTTCGGAGTACCGGAGAGTTACGGGAATTCGCCGGGGAGTATATGGGCCTTATTGGGCCATACGGGAATAGAGGAGAGAGGCCAAAAGGAAGGAGGCCTGCGCCCCCCCTCTGGTCCGAATTGGACAAGGGGTGCAGCCCCCTTTTCCTTCTTCCTCTCCCCCTCTTTCCCCTTCTCCTACTCCAATAAGGAAGGAGGGAGTCCTACTCCCGGTGGAAGTAGGACTCCCCTTGGCGTGCCCCCTCCTAGGCCGGCCGCCCCCTCCCCCCTTGCTCCTTTATATACGGGGGCAGGGGGCACCTCTAGAAACAACAATTGATCCCTTGGATCTCTTAGCCGTGTGCGGTGCCCCCCTCCACCATAGTCCACCTCGATAATACTGTAGCGGTGCTTAGGCGAAGCCCTGCGGCGATATAACATCAAGATCGTCACCGCACCGTCGTGCTGACAGAACTCTTCCCCGACACTTTGCTGGATCGGAGTCCGGGGATCGTCATCGAGGTGAACGTGTGCTAGAACTCGGAGGTGCCATAGTTTTGGTGCTTGATCGGTCGGGCCGTGAAGACGTACGACTACATCAACTGCGTTGTTATAACGCTTCCGCTATCGGTCTACGAGGGTACGTAGACAACACTCTCCCCTCTCGTTGCTATGCATCACCATGATCTTGCGTGTGCGTAGGATTTTTTTTTTGAAATTACTACATTCCCCAACACCAACTACTCTCAGTTGAGTATTAATGAAGTATTTTCTGGTTATCTCAACCAAGTGCACACCAGCCGCGACCTTGAAGTTGACATGGTGAAGCAGATGCATAAAAAATATGAGGTATAGACTTCTGCTTTAATGATTTATGTGTATCCTGTCAGCCCCCAAGTCTACTGTATATGATAGGATTGAATATGTTGTAGACTTAGAATAACCCTAAATATAAATAGCTTCCTTGATAGAATCCTTCAAAATCCGGCTTGCACCATCTGAGTTAAATCAGATCTTCAATGATTAACACTGCATCCGTAGCCCCCAAGGGTCGGTTTAATCAGCATGAATGAGCCGGTCATGTTCATCATTGTTTAGAAATCAAAGTTTACTTGTGTAGCCCCCATGAGCCGGCTGTGATCATTTGTGGCACAAACGGGTCATCATAAAGTAGTAAGAAGACACAAGCAATATGCATTAGCCCCCAAGTTCCAAGTACTCGTGCTTGCAAAGTGCTTGGGACTTATTCACATAAGCCGTTGTATGAGTAATTTTTTCAGCAAGCATTAGCCCCCAAGTGCCAAGTGTTGTTGCTTGCAAAAAGGCTTGTGACTTATACTCCTGTAACCCGGATATGAATGTGTTCACAAATTTGTGCTTGTACATGACGCCACTGCTCAACTTCAATCGCAATTGGCTGATACAAAGACTCGGCTGGAGCAGCAAGAATCTGAGACCCGGAAGGCCGACTCGAAATTCCAATTTAGCATGGCTGAAACGGAAAAGCTGAAGACCAGTTTTGAGGCTGAAAGAAACGCCTGGGCTGAAGAGAAAACTGCCTTGACACAACGGGCTGAAAAGGCGGAGGCGACTGAGGGAGTCCTGGATTAGGGGGTGTCCGGATAGCCGGACTACCATTATCAGCCGAACTACCACCGGCCGGACTATCATCATCGACCGGACTCCAAGACTATGAAGATACAAGATTGAAGACTTCGTCCCGTGTCCGGATGGGCTTTCCTTGGCGTGGAAGGCAAGCTTGGCGATGCGGATATGTAGATCTCCTACCATTGTAACCGACTCTATGTAACCCTAGCCCTCTCCGGTGTCTATATAAATCGGATGGCTCTAGTCCGTAGGACCTAACAACAACAACCGTTACAATCATACCATAGGCTAGCTTCTAGGGTTTAGCCTCCTTGATCTCGTGGTAGATCCACTCTTGTAAACATCCACAATATCAATATCAATCAAGCAGGACGTAGGGTTTTACCTCCATCAAGAGGGCCCGAACCTGGGTAAAACATCGTGTCCCTTGTCTCCTATTACTATCCGCCTAGACGCACAGTTCGGGACCCCCTACCCGAGATCCGCCGGTTTTGACACTGACATTGGTGCTTTCACTGAGAGTTCCTCTATGTCGTCACCGATAGGCTTGATGGCCTCTTCAATCGACAATGACGTAGTCCTGGGTGAGACTTTTCTCCCCGGACAGATCATCGTATTCGGCGGCTTCACACTGCGGGCCAACTCACTTGGCCATCTGGAGCAGATCGAAAGCTACCCCCTGGCCGTCAGGTCAGGTTTGGAAGCCTAAACTTCACGGCCGATATCTGCGGGGACTTGATCTTCGATGGATCTGAGCCACAGCCGAGTGTGCCACGCTGTCACGATGGGCATGACCTAACTCTGCCGCCGGACAGCACCTTGGAGAACGCACACGAATCCGCTCCGACGCATAGTCCGGAGCCGATCGCTCAGATCAAGGACGGATGGCTGGACACCGCCTCGGGAGCTGCAACTTCTACGGCGATGGAGCCAAACACTTACCTTGTCCCGCATAAGGCTCATGACTCTGAGGTGCCGGACTCCCTGCCGGACTTCGAACCTCCTGCGCCCCTGCCAGTCGAATCCGATTGGGCGCCGATCATGGAATTCACCGCTGCGGACATCTTTCAGCACTCACCCTTCGGCAATATCTTAAATTCACTGAAGCATCTCTCGCTATCCGGAGAGCCCTGGCCGAACTACGGCCAGGATGGTTGGGATGCGGACGACGAAGAAATTCAGACCCCACCCACCACCCACTTCGTAGCCACCGTCGACGATCTAACCGACATACTCAACTACGACTCCGAAGACATCGACGGTATGGACGACGATGCCGGAGACTATCAAAAACCAGCGCCTCTCGTCACATAACATATATATGGTGGACACCCCAAAGGGAAGCAATAACGAGGAACACCGGGAAGCGGCAGAGGATAATCCCGCCGATAAACAACCAAAACGGCGACACAGACGCCGCCCTAAGTCCCGCCTCGATCAAAGCAGCATTCCCAACGACCCAGCAATAGAGCAGGGCCAACCAGTGGACGACGAACATGCAACCAAGCAACCGTCCGAACAAGACAAACCGGATGATCAACCCCTTCCCGGAACAACCAACAGTCCGGACAACCTCACACCGGACACACCACCGGAGCATAAGAGCCTTCACAAAAGACTCGTCGCCACTGCAAGAAGTTTGAAGAAGGAAAAACGGAAGCTCAAAACAGCGGAAGACATACTCAGAATGAAGTGGAACAAAATACTCAAGACCACAAGCAAGTATGGCAACGGCCATCAAACAAAGAGCTACCCGAAGCGCAAGCTGCTGCCAGAATTTGACGAAGAAGCCATAGATCCCTCACAATCAAAAAAAAAGAGGCACCTGGCCGGATAGACGGCCAGATGACAGGCCAAAAGCGGCAAGCGGCGCCGCACACAAGCCGACTTATGATCCTGGGAAGATAGACGGCCCAACCAGGTCCATCTACGGGCCAAAAAAGAAGGCCCCAGGAAGTAACATAACACAACAAGTGTTCGAAGACAACGGCACACCCAAATATAGGGGCACCGCACACCCGCTATGTTTCACCGATGAGGTGCTGGATCATGAATTCCCAGCAGGGTTTAACCCCATAAACATAGAGGCATATGACGAAACAACAGACCCTGGGGTCTGGATAGAAGATCACATACTACACATACACATGGCTAGAGGAGATGATCTCCACGCCATAAAATATCTACCCCTCAAGCTCAAAGGGCCAGCTCGGCATTGGCTTAAAAGCCTCCCAGAAAATACTGTTGGAAGTTGGGAAGAGCTTGAGGACGCGTTTAGAGCAAATTTTCAAGGGACTTACATCCGCCCTCCGGATGCCGACGATCTAAGTCATATAACTCAACAGCCCGGAGAGTCAGCGCGCAAATTCTGGTACAGGTTCCTTACCAAAAAAAACCAAATAGTCGACTGTCCAGACGCGGAAGCCTTAGAAGCTTTCAAACACAACGTCCGAGACGAATGGCTCGCCAGACACCTCGGCCAAGAGAAGCCAAGAACAATGGCCGCGCTAACAAGCCTCATGACGCGCTTTTGCGCAGGAGAAGACAGCTGGCTAGCAAGATGCAGCACCAGCGACCCGAGTACATCCAAGATCAGAGATGGAACGGAAAATCACGGGACAGGAAAGATAAGCGCCGGAATAAAGAAAGAAGCCCAAAGAGCACGGCGGTCAACGCTGGATTCAAAAGCTCGCGGCCAAACAATAAAACACTGCCTCTTAAGGACAACAGTGACGAGCTATCCAATTTAAACAAAATTTTGGATCGGATATGTCAAATCCACAGTACCTCCGGAAGGCCTGCAAACCATACCAACCGAAATTGTTGGGTTTTTAAATAGTCCGGCAGACTCAACGCCGAACACAAGGGGCTCGGTACGGACAATGACGAACCCCACCAGCAGAGCACCGGAAGTCAGAAGACTTTCCCACAAGAAGTCAAAACAGTAAACTCACTCCATGTGATAGTTCGGAAATACAACACGGCACTCACTAAGACAAGTGCCGAACGGTCCACCCCAGCGGAACACCGGGATTGGATGTCAAAACCAATCACTTTCGACCATCAGGATTATTCCAGAAGTATCTGGAATGCAGGATGGACTGCTCTGATATTGGATCCCATAATAGACGGACTGCGATTTACGCAAGTTCTGATGGACGGCGGCAGTGACTTAAACCTGCTGTATCCGGACACAATCCGCAGGATGGGGATAGACCCTACTACAATTCGACATAGCCGCACTTCCTTCAAAGGAGTGGCGCCAGGCCCTTACGCCAGGTGCACAGGTTCTTTATTACTAGAAGTTATGTTCGGGTCACCTGACAACTTCCGACGAGAAAAGCTAACATTTCATGTCGCCCCATTCAAAAGTTGCTATCAAGCACTACTGGGACGTGAAGCTTTCGTCCGCTTCAATGCAATATCACATTACGCGTCTCTTACGCTTAAAATGCCCGGTCCATGTGGCATCATTTCATTAAAAGGTCGCGTGAGACCCCGGACACGGCTGGACGAGTCCGGAATACATAAGCTAGGGGCTACCTAGCCACACACCCCTTCACAAGGGTTTGTACATATAAGCCATAATGAGCTAGCATAGGCTCAGCTTTATTAATCTATATTTCAATTTTTTATGCACTTTCTCGCACGATTTCTTTTCAAACTAAGTTCCTCTCTTTTTACAGATGAACAGCGTGCACACCCATCCAGGATACGGCACAACAGAGACACAGGCGCAGACGTGCAGTAGGGACCCGTTGCAAGGACTCTTTTCAGACTAAGACCCTACGTAAACCTTTCTTACTGTCTCTTGTTGCTATATTCCCCTGGTTTCTCATTATAACCAGAGTGGAGACTGGCGTTTTGGCATCGGCCGCGCCAGAAGAACTTGCCCGTACCTGGACACAAGGGGCTTAGGGCATTGTTTTGCCCGCTATTGTAAAGACCGAACACCTTCGGGAGTGTTCGGCGTCTCGAGTTAGGCCTTATATGCATCAGCTCCGAATCATGTCTTTGGTCAAATGTTGGGTTTGCCCGGCTCCTGTGTTTTGCTGCCTTACGTTCCGTATCATCGGCTAACGCGGCTCCAGGAGAACTACTGCGATTGTGCCCCAGTTCGGCTGGGCGAGCACCTCAGTAGAGAAAGCCGAAAACTGACTGTCATGATACAGCGAGAGACTGGTCAACCACTCGATCGACCATGGGAATGTTTAGAATTCCTCCGCTTTGACGAAGGGCCGTTTCCCGGTCAGGCACATACGCGCCCCAAATTCGGAGAGCGCGGTGCCCCCAGGGGCTATGTCGTAGCCCCACCCTCGAACTCCATGGCTAAGTGAAAGTGATAAAGCATCATAGTCCGGTTGCCTCGTTTGCTACGCTACCACCTCCTTTACAGGACCGAGACGTCGGATTAAGTGTGAAAACGCGCTATTTTTTGCGAACACCCCCGCACCTTGTGCGTGGGGGCTGAAGCCGACAACTGCCATCTTTCAGGTTATACACACGTATACATGAACGGCCGCATAGGAGATATTCTATTACTTGAACGCACAAGTCTAAAAGGCGCTTACATCATAAAAATTGTTTTACATTATAAAAACATTCATTCGAACGTAACATTTTTTGAGCACTGCGGCTCTATTACACGAGCACCATGCAGCACTTCGCCAAAATAGTGCTCGGCGGGTAACCGGTTATCGTCCGAACCCGGGGTCGCAACTGCGGTGGCATCCATCTCTGTCCAATGTGTCTTCACACGGGCAAGTGCCATCCGCGCATCCTCTATGCAGGCCGACCGCTTCATTGCCTTGATATGCGGCACCGCTCCAAGAAATTGCTGCAATAAGCCAAAGTAACTCTTCGGCTTAGGCCTATCCTGCCAGACATGAGTCACTATATCCATCATAGCAAGCCCGGACAACCTATTTAGCTCAGCCCACTCGGCCAAACGGTTGGTTAGCGAAAGTGAACACTCCGGACTATGGAATTGAGACCAAAACAGCTCTTCCGTCTTGTGATCCTTTTGGCTTCGAAAATGCACAACGGCTTCCGCCGCACTCGCTGCTAAGTCCATAAAAGGGTCCTCTGGACCCCATAGTTGGCCCAGCTGAGCATACTTTGGGTCCGTAAACCTTCGACGCAGCAGAAAAGGCTTGCCAGCTACAATTTCTCCGGCCTGGCACAGCTCTTCCTTTATAGCCCGCATTGCAGAGCGGGCATCCTTGGCTTCAGCGGTGGCCTTCTCCAGGTCTTCTTGCCCCGCTAGGCGCTCCTTCCCAAGAGCCTCATTACGGTCAGTAGCATCTTTTAACTTCACGGCCATTTCGGCCATCTCCTCCCTGCTTCGGAAGTGTACGGCCCTTTCGGCCGCTAACTCCTCGGCCGCCCTCGAGGCCGCCGCATTACTCCTTCTGGCCTACTCCTTGGCTTGAGCAAGTTCGGCCCGAAGGCTCTCCACAGCAGCGGCACTATCTGCATTTCACGCACATGTTGTAAGGAGCTGGCTTCGGCTCCCTTACCAAGTGACCGCACAGAAACACTTACCTTGCGACTCATCAAGTCGCCTGTTGACCAGCGCGATGTCCGCATCCGCAACGGTGAGTTGCCGCTTTAGTTCAGCAACTTCATCAGTCCGGCTGGCCCCCGGATGACCCGCCACCTACATAGGCAAGGTGAAAATTTAAACCTGTGATTTTGATCCTCGGCACGCTGTCGCTTCCGACAACCTACCGAGTCTCAGGGGCTACTATCTATACAGGGAGCATTATATGCAAAACTGTTAAAAGGTGTGTCATTTTTTACGTACCTCAAACCCCACCAGCAAACTCCTGGCGGCATTATGCAACCTGCCTTCGGCGGATGAAATCCTTTCAATCACCACGGTCATCAATGCGTGGTGATCTTTTGAGATAGACGCCTTCTCAAGCAGATCCTTCAGCCGAACACCAGTTGGCGCCGAACTATCCGGCTTCGCCAAACCCGGGGGCTCCCTCCGCGACGACACTTCAGGCTCGTCCGCCCTATCCGACGGCGCCCCGGACGGAGGCGTCTCGCTCTCCATCATCTCCGGACGAAGGTCCCCCGAAGACGAGCTCATTTGCGAAGGACGGAGATCCAAACTACAAGGTAAAAACTTCAGTTATCCTTAGAAGCACAAAAAGGGATGTACCTTATTATAAAAATCCTTTCTTTCTACTTACGGCTCGTTGGAGGGCTGATCCTTTAGGGGAGACTGTGCGGCCGGGGCCTCTCCAGACGCAGGACCCTCTGGTGAAGATTTCTTCCCCCGCTTAGGGGCTTTGGCCCCCGGGTCCTCGGAGGCAATCCTCTTCTCCCCTTGGAGGGAGGGATTCTCGATCCCCCCTCTTTCAAGAGCCTCCTTAGGCGAGGCAGTAGCTTTTCCACTTTCCCCTTCACCTTCCTCTGGAGGCTCAACCTCCAACATCTGAACCAGCACGGAATCCGGCGCGGTCTCTGGGAGGGGGGCCGGACACCATATTAATTTTGCTCCCGCTATCCACTCCTGTTTAGAAGGAGATTGGTCGTAAGGAGAATCATCGAAAGGCAAACAAATGATATGTCCGGACTCGGAGCTACTTACTTGAGTATCCGGGCGATTGCAGCTTATGCCAGCATCCTCGATCAATTCCGGACGCGCCTCTTGCGATCCGAAGAATAACTTGTACATCTCCAGGGTGTCATACCCATGAAGTGTTGAAGAATCCGTGTCCCTCCGAATTAAATTCCCATAGTCGGAGAGGACGGCGTTTGTAGGGCAAGTGACTCCTGATCAGCATAACCTGCATCACCACGACCAGATCGATCTCCCTCACCTGGAGATCTCGAATCCGGCCCTGCAGTAGGGGCACGTCCTTTGACGGACCCCAGTTGAGCCCTTGGTTGACCCACGACATCAACCGTTGTGGAGGTCCCGGGCGGAATAAAGGTGGCGGCTTTTGTTTGCGGCCCCTCGGAACGGTGATATAGAACCACTCTTGCTGCCACAAGCCGAGCTCCTCTTGGAAGGAGCCTGCGGGCCACGGGGCATCGGCCCTCCTACTGACGGCCGCCCCGCCGCACTCCGCTTGACGCCCCCCGATCATCTTCGGCGCCACATTGAAGGTCTTCAGCCACAGGCCGAAGTGAGGGGTGACGTGGAGGAAGGCTTCGTAGACGACGATGAATGCGGAGATGTGGAGGATGGACTCCGGAGCCAAATCGTGGAATTCCAACCCATAGTAAAACATGAGCCCTCTCACAAAAGGATCCGTCGGGAAGCCTAAACCCCGACAGAGGTGGGATACAAAAACAACATACTCGTCGGGCTCGGGGGTGGGGATGACCTGCCCTTCGGCAGGCAACCTGTGCGAAATCTCGTAAGTCAGGTACTTGGCCTCCCGCAGCTTTAGCACGTCCTCCTCCGTGACGGAGGAGGGCATCCACCGGCCCTGGAGGTTGGAACCGGACATTATTGAAGGTCCGAAGCGCTCGAATCTGGAGCTCTTGGTGCTGGAACTTGGAGCGGAAAGAGGATTCGGTGGAGGATTGAAGAAAAGAAATGAGCCTTGGTCCCGTTATAAAGAGGGAAAATACCAAGAGCCGTCTCCGTGACCGTTCGGGACCCGCCTTCGATAGTGGGGGCGTGGCGACGGGCGCGGTTGGGTTACCCACGTCCGTATTGATGAGAATCCCGGATTAAGGGGGAACACGATCTCTGCTTCGACAAGACGTGCCAAGGAAACCGCTTCGCTAAATGCGCTGAGGCGGTAGAGTAAAAAACGATTCAAGTAATGGCTTGGCAGTGGTGTGACATCATGCCGCAAAAAAGTCAGCAGATTGAACTTGTGTATATATTATTCTCTCTACGATGGAATGTGGGATTTATTTTGCAGAGCCGGACACTATCCTGGTGTTCACAATCTTCTATCATTCGGAGGAGGAACCCGCCTTGCAACGCCAAGCAATATACGCGCCGGACTTATCGTCATTGAAGCCTGGTTCAGGGGCTACTGAGGGAGTCCTGGATTAGGGGGTGTCCGGATAGCCGGACTACCATCATCAGCCGAACTATCACCGGCCGGACTATCATCATCGACCGGACTCCAAGACTATGAAGATACAAGATTGAAGACTTCGTCCCGTGTCCGGATGGGACTTTCCTTGGCGTGGAAGGCAAGCTTGGCGATACGGATATGTAGATCTCCTACCATTGTAACCGACTCTATGTAACCCTAGCCCTCTCCGGTGTCTATATAAACCGGATGGCTCTAGTCCGTAGGACCTAACAACAACAACCATTACAATCATACCATAGGCTAGCTTCTAGGGTTTAGCCTCCTTGATCTCGTGGTAGATCCACTCTTGTAAACATCCACAATATCAATATCAATCAAGCAGGACGTAGGGTTTTACCTCCATCAAGAGGGCCCGAACCTGGGTAAAACATCGTGTCCCTTGTCTCCTGTTACCATCCGCCTAGACGCACAGTTCGGGACCCCCTACCCGAGATCCGTCGGTTTTGACACCGACAGCGACTCTTCAAGAAGTGACCATTGAGCTTACCGGTTTAAAACACTGTGTGTCCCAAATGGTTTCTGCTATTTTTGGTGAGTCACCTCGCTAGTATCAAAAGTGAATCTCTTCCTTCATGGTATAAACCACCTCTAACCAATCCATAATTATTACTCAGGTCCCAGGAGCAACAATCTCAGTCAAGAGATGCTTGTGAAGCTCAAAGTTGTTTATACACTTGTTGAACAACTATATACTGGAACTCAGCGCGCACTGGCCACAATTTCTCCGACTAATCAAGCACCGACTCTCTTGAGTGATGTCTTGAAAAAGCTTTCTGTTCTGCCTGCTAGGATTGACGAGATGAAGTGGTCATTTGCAAGAGCCGGTGACGTGACAGCTTTAAGCCGGGCCAAGGCATGGTTAGTAGAGCTAGACCCGGCCGATATAGCTACTGGGTATCCAAGCTTCAAAGAAGATGGCACTTCCTTTGAGAAGAAAGACTTTGCTGCCTGTGTGAAAGAGATACGTCCCCTGGCCATCCTGATTGCAAGTGAAAACGGATCTTTCAAGATATCAACTGGCTTATGACATGGAGAATCAGAAACTGCCCATGCCGACTTATAAAGTGATGGATCTAATTCCCCCAATCCGTAAGCATACTTTCGCCCCTGAAGTTGAACCGTCCGAACTTATAGACAATGAAGCTGAATTCCAAGCCTTGTGTGGCATCGATTGCTCATCACCGAATTTCCAGACGGCGGAGGAGGACGAAGAACCAAAGAAGGATGATCCAGAAGCCTCAAGGCGTCAAGGCCAAGAAGAGTGATCCATCGGGCGGTTCTAAATATGTGATCCTTTGAAAACACTTGATCTCTTTGTCCCCCTGAGCCATGTAATAGGCTAGTGAAACTTTGCTCTGTCGTGCCATCATGCACGTTTGTGTTTTGCCGAACACTGTTTGATCCGTCACTTGGAAACTATCATCTTATACTTATGATGACGTTGATTTATGTAGATGAGATTTAGTATTATCCTGCACACAAGTAGATTAGAAGAGCCCTGGCGGTTTACCACAGGGCAGGTCATAATATCCCATATAAAATCACTATTGATTGAAATAGTTTATAAGCAGGGCCGGTTTAATCATAATTAGATATAATCCAAAATATCATACCTGCGATATGTGATTAAACTGCCAGCTTGCCATATTAATGTAGTAAGGGTGATACCCCAGAACTTAGAAGACAATACTTCCAAGTATTTAATTTCATCATATACTGGCGACTTATCGTCCGAAGCCAGGCCGGTTTATCAGAAACCACAGATATACTCAAATATGAGCTGTAAGAATTGAGGCTATATGGCCTGAATCACTTTAAACCATGTGTTAATATAGTACCAAGATGAACCCAAAAAACGTTCAGAAAACAAATCAAAGCGAAAAACGAGGCTTTCATAGGCCGCCAAGCCTAAAGCTCTGAGGCTTTCATGGGCCGCCAAGCCACTGAGTTAACCTTTTACACTTTGTGAAACCGGCCTCACATGACCGCCGTTTTAACCTTGACAAGTTCAGGGTCTATGTAAGATTGACTGTCAAGAGTTCGGCTTGTCATTCCGGGATTACCCGGGCGGAGTGGCAGCTTCTACAAAGCAGGAGAACCCGGAAGGTTTTGGTGAATACACCTGGTGTTCCAAACCAGCTCACAAGGGTAGTTACACCTATGTTTGAACAGGAAGCCCCCAAGTGCTTGGTGGCATTGAGACGATCAAGAGGGATATTCACAGCTATGCTCAATGAGCAGGAAGCCCCCAAGTGAACATTGAATTTGTGGCATTGAGCTGATCAAGAGGGATATTCACAGCTATGCTCAATGAGCAGGAAGGCCCCAAGTGACCATTGAAATTGTGGCATTGAGCCGATCAAGAGGGATATTCACAGCTATGCTCAATGAGTAGGAAGCCCCCAAGTGACCATTAAGATTGTGGCGTTGAGCCGATCAAGAGGGATATTCACAGCTATGCTCAATGAGCAGGAAACCCCCAAGGCCCCGCCGTCTCCCATGCCCTACTCTTCCTCGTCGGAGACCTAAACCTAAACGGTGCTGGTGGACGTTAGATCGATGATGGATCCGTCCGGGGACGAGCCGCGGATGTCCACCACAATGTGGTTGCGGCACCCGGACTGATGCGCCATACGGGGCGCTGGAGAATGCAACTCCGCCTTGCCGACATCCGCCGCAGCGAGGGCTGCCGCCGCCGCCGCCCGCGCCCGGTGCCTTGCACGACGTGCACGGCGCGCCATGGCCTCGTGGGACGATGGTGTGTCCCCAATATCGACGCGCCACAAGAGGGGTTGCGCGCCCGCCAGCGCGTTCGGATGCCAGATGGACCGCACGGCTTCCGGCGAGGCAGCTATAGCCGGCCTAGCGCCGGATCCATGCCTCGTTTGGGCGGACGCAATGGATTCCCGATGGATGGAGTCCGAGCGCAGCCGTCCACGGGCCTCCTCCCGGGCGCGGCGGAGCACAATTTGGACGACCATCTCCTCCTCGAGGCCGCGCGGGATGAGCTCGGGGTCGACGATCTGGAGGTGAAGGACTCGGATCCGCTGCCCGCCATGCCGGAGAGGACCGGAAGGAGCCGGAGATGAGCTTGGGTGGCAGAGGGGAGTGGAGGGGAGGGGAGTGACGTGGCTAGGGTTTGGTCCGGCAAACGGATGGGGAGGATTTTATGTGGGTCGGGTGGGCCAGTGTGGGTCGGGTCCAACATGGCGGCCGTGCCCGGGCGCGCCCGGGCGCCCCCATATTCGCCACATATTTGGGCTGGATATGGGGGGTGCCGGTCAGTCCGGGCATTTGAGGGCGGTTTGAGGGGTCCGTCTTGATCAAAAATCGTGATCGGACAGTGACCGAGTGGCCCGCCCGGACGTATAAAACGGGATTGAGGGGTCCGGCTGTAGATGCTCTTACGACTGGATTCTTCCATGCATCTAGCCAAATTTGAAGGTAAGCAAGACATGCTATTTGTCTCTTTGGCTTCCTCCTTCACCAATCTGAAACTGAACAAAAATATAAATGCATTGACAAAGCTGTTCATTCATACATATCCAGGCTTTTTTCTAATTGATTCGTCTATATACCTAGAAATTAGATGCTTCTTTCCAGGTGTGCTTAGTCAAGTGTTCCGACTTGTCTGCCAAACTAGGTCACAAAATTAATATTAATCTCCTTTGATACAAAATCCCGTTTTTGGTTTGCATTATTGTTTTGTGGCATTTTTATGGTGGAAGACATTTCGTGGTAGAAGTTTACTTCTAAAGTTTATTTCTGTCATGCAGATAGCTTCATGAGTATGACAAGCGGTGTTTAGTGTTCACTTGTTCCTCTTTGTGGGACCATCACGGTGTGGCTGGATGGCCGGGCTTCACTACGGATACGAGGCGGATCACTGCCAGGATCTGGTCATGCGTTGCCACGTCGTTGTACGCAAATGCAGCGCAACAAGGACGCCAGCCATGACACAATGAGAAGGTAAAACACACAATCCATTCATGTTTTTTCTTTCGAGTCTTCGATGCTATGAAAACATACTTTTGCTGAGTGTTTTCCGGTGCAACGACTCGGGCATTTGTGTTAATATAGGATAATATTAGGATACTCACTAGTCATGGTAGCCAAATTAGAAGTGACACTAGGCAACTTGGTAGTTAACTTATGAGAGCATTGGGTTTATAGATAGTCATAGTAGAGAACCTAATAGGTAGTTGCATGTACTAAAGTTTTTTTTTTTTTGCGGGAACATATACTAAAGTTGTCTCCGGTATCATCAAAGTTGTCTCCCTTGCATCAAAGTTGATCAATGAAAAAGTTCATTGCAACATGCCAATATAAAATGTAGTTTTAAATAGCCCATCGCGAGAAACCTAACTATGAAAGGCGATCACAGTTTTGACCCTTAATTAAGAAGTTACGACTTTTTCAAAAATTTGAAACGCAAATGTATGTGTCATATTCTTCGGAATCAATAGTTAAGGTGTACCCTTTGAAAAGGTCACTCCCACCGTCCCAGTTTGCGACAAGCGGTACACTGTATGTACATCACTTGTCGCAACCAGTAAGTTTTTCCTTTTTTCCTAGATTCGTTCATTCAATATGTTTATCTCTTAAACCTTGGGACCAAATTCCAAACCATTCTCATCGTTGGATTTCTCGCTTCGAGATTTTCAAAACTAAGTTGCATGTCAATAGGTTTCGATAACTTTTTTCACAAAAAAATCCAAAAAATGAAAGAAGAAAAGCCGGAAAGCACGGTTTTCCCCTCCTTTTCCCTTTTACCGAAAAAGGCTTTTGCCCCGCTTTATAAATAAAGCAAACCGCCAGAGAGCACACATACAAGGACTAGTCCACACACACCCAAGTCTCACAACAAAGTACAAAGGTTCTGTTGTGGGCACAACTCAACAAGCAAAAAAAAAATAAAAACCAGAAAAGCCGGAGGAGGAAAGCGTCTAGTCTGGTTCCGGCGGTGGCGGCGGGGGCGGCGGCGACAGACGGACAGCCATCGAGCGGAGGTCGGCGATGAAGGCGGAGATGGCGTCGCGGTCCCGAGGGCGGCTAAGCGACCGCCAAAGCTGCAACAAATCCGAAAGTTTGAAGAGAGCGTCAGTAGCCCGTCGAAGAAGAGTACGCTGAATCACAAGCTTATTGCGGATCGTCTAGAGGGTCCAAGCGAGGACCTCAATCTCAAGCCACCTAGTGTGGCGAGACGATAGGGGGACATCTGGAGTTCGGCAAATAAGTCTGGAAAGTTGGTGTGGCACCAATTTCCACCGACCGCTTAGCGAAAGCAGCTCCAGATGAACTGAGCAGACATGCAGGAGAAGAAAATGTGATTCGAGTCTTTGGGGACACCGCAAAGCGGGCAAATGCCAGTGCCCGGGCCATTCCGCTTGCGAACCTCAACCCCGGACGGGACCCGACCATGAATCCATTGCCACATGAAGATATGGATCTTCAGAGAAAGGCGGATGGACCAAACCGTCGAGAGGGGGAGGGGCGGAAGAGGGGGCGATAGCCAGGTACATCGACTTGGTGGAGAATTGGCCCGAAGGATCAAGGCGCCAACGCACCAGGTCAGGGCCACCGTCCACCAAAGGTTTGTGGAGGGCAATACAGTCTAGCAATTCACACCAGGCGGCAGATTCCAAGGGCCCAAAAGGCCTTCGGAAAGCAAGGCGTCCTAAGTCAAGAAGATGAACATTCTATTAATGTATGAACAATTGTTCATACATTGTGAGGCACAACTATGAATCTTGCGAAACCAAATTTATGCCTCTACGAGAAGCAAATATGTGCCTCTAAGAAAACATGTTTTTGCCCTTTCCGATGTGCCTCTTGCGAAAGCAAAATTGTACCTCCACGAGCAAATCTATGCGTCTCGTGGAAGAACAAAACATGTTTTTTCCTTTCCGAGAGGCATACCTGTGCATCTGCCTATAGCGGAAGAAAAACATGTTCTTTCCCTTTTCCGAGAGGCACAACTATGCCTCTCGCTGAAGCAAACCAGTATCTCTCGTGAAAAAAACCGTGTTTTCCCGTTTTCAAGAGGCATATTGCGTTTATCGCTGAAGCAAACCATGTTTTTTCACGCATTTTTTTTCTCCGAAATCCAGGCGAAACCCGAAAAGCCGAAAAAACATAAAAACATCTAAAGCACCAAAACATGCATAGAAAAAAATACTGAGGGTGCTCCTAGCATGCAGCGCGTGGCGGCGGCTGAGAGGTCTCAGCCCACCAAATATAACTCTTGAGGGGCTCCTGCAGGGGGTACTCTTCAGTTAGTTACTCTCCAGATTTTTGCATGTGTTATATTCACATGCATGCTCGGGGTACTTCGTATATATTTCATGACAATAGGGGATCACACGTGATGAGGAACCGAATATTTCCTTTCTGGGTGAAAATGAAAATGAGATAAAAACTTGTTCTTTTTGGGTGTGCACTCAGGACTGCTAGCTAGCACACATTTGCTAACTAAATACATCTTTGAAGCGCATGAACATTTAAGCAATAATGAACTTCTAAAAAGATGAACATTCTATTAATGTATGAACAATTTTATATGTGAATACTTTTTAAAATTAGAAAATATTTTAGAAATTCCGAACTCTTTTCAACAATTTTCATTTTCTTTAAGTTGTTCAAAAACTGACCCCATTTTTAGCATTCTTTTTTTAGGCACAAGTTTAGCAGTCGGTTTTCTCACATTGTTTTCTACCTTCCGAGTAAATAGCTTGCGTGAGGGGGGAGCAACTAATTAACGAGCGCTCCTTCGGGAGCCTCGTAAAGATCAGTGCCATTTGGCGCGCTTTCAGCCATTCGTCACGTGTCGCGTTCTGGGCGCTCCCTTCAGATTTTGTTTTTTTATTATTTTCGCACGCGTTTTCGGCTTTTTAAACGGGTTTTTTTCGGGGGGTTTTGGCGTTTTGGTTTTTCACCGGTCTTCCCTAGCTTTTCGACCAAAAAATTCGAAAAAAAATCGCAAAAAAATGCATTTTTCCCCGCGAGAGGCACGGCCGTGCTTCTTGGAAACGAAGAAAACGTGTTTTTTTCCTTTTGCGAGAGGCACGGTTTTGGGTCCGCAAGAGGCATGGTGGTGCTTTCGCGAGAGGCACGGCCGTGCCTCTTGGAAACGGAAAAAGGATGCGTTTTCTATTTTTTTCTTTCGCGAGAGGCACGGTTTTGCTTCCGTGAGAGTCACGCCTGTGCCTTTTGGAAAGAAAAAAAACGTGTTTTCTGTTTTTTTTTCTTTCACGAATGGCATGGTTGTGCTTTCGCGAGAGTCACAGCCGTGCCTCCTCGGAAACGAAAAAAAAATGTTTTCTGTTTTTTTTCTTTCGCAAGAGGCACGGTTTTGCTTCCGCGAGAGGCACGGGCGTGCTCTTTCCGAAAGAAAAAAAACCCCGTGCTCCCGGTTCGGTTTTTTCGTCTGGTTTTTTCATGAAAAAGTTCGTCAAAACTTATCAACATGGGATCTAGTTTCGGAGATCTCGACGCGAGGAATGCAACGACGAAAGTGGTTCGAGATGTGGACGCACAGTTTAAGAGATAATTTTTTTTTGAATAAACAGATCTACGAAAAAAGGGAAAACTCCCAGGTTGCGACAAGTGACGTGTTGTGCGCCACTTATCGCAACCTTGGGAGATTAGAGTGATCTCCACAAGAAGTACTCCTTAACTAGTGATTTCGGCGTGAGCGTGGATGGGCAAGGTTGTGGGCCAGGTTTTTTTTTTTTTGAGCAAGGGGTTATTGGGCTTGGCCAATCGGGCGTTTTAGCGCCTATTCTTTTCCACGAGCTCCCGAGGTCCATCGTGAATCACTCCGCCAAATGGACCGGGATATCTATCTCTCGCTTACTACAAGACGTATGCTACTCTTGCCGGAAATTTTCAAAATCATTAGTTAAGAAGCACTCTTTGTGAAGATCATTTCAATTCTCCAGGTTGCGACAAGTGGCGCGCTGCATGTGCGCCACTTGTCGCAACCTGAGAGTTTTCCCTTTTTAGTATATCCGTTTATTCAAAACATTTTAACTCTTAAACCGTGCGTCCAAATCTCGAACCGCTTTCGCCGTTGGATTCCTCGCGTCGAAATCTTCAAAACTAGATCCCATGTTGATAGGTTTTGACGAACTTTTTTTCACGAAAAAAACCGGACGAAAAAACCGAACCGGGAGCACGGGTTTTTTCCTTTTCGAAAGAGGCACGCCCGTGCCTCTGACGAAATCACAACCGTGCCTCTCGCGGAAGCAAAACCGTGGCTCTCGCGAAAGAAAAAAATACAAAAAATGCATTTTTTTTCATTTCCGAGGAGGCACGACCGTTACTCTCGCGAAAGCACAACCATGCCTCTCGCGGAAGCAAAACCGTGCTTCTCGCGAACGAAAAGAAAAGAAAACACGTTTTTTTTTCGTTTCCTAGAGGCACGGTCGTGACTCTCGCGGAAGCAAAATCGTGCCTCTCGCAAAAGGAAAAAAATAGAAAACGCATTTTTTTTCGTTTTCAAGAGGCACGGTCGTGCCTCTCGCGAAAACAAAACCGTGACTCTCGCGAAAAAAAAGAAAAACGCGTTTTTTTGGGCAAAAAAACCGAAATTTGTTTTTGGACGAAAAGCTAGGGAAGACTGGTGAAAAACCAAACAAAGTAAAACTCAGAAAAAACCCGTTTAAAAAGCCGAAAACGCGTGCGAAAAAATTAAAAAAAATGAAATCCGAAGGGAGCGCCCAGAGCGTGACACATGGCGAATCGCTGAGAGCGCGCCAAGTGGCGCTGATCGTTGTGAGGCTTTCGAAGGAGCGCTCGTTAATTAGTTGCTCCCGGAAATTGCATTCTGCCTCAAGACGGGAGCGCCCTATACGGCGCAGCATGCGCCAGGGTGCGGACGCGCGCACACCCCCCCTTGTACCCGCGCGCCCATTTTGGGCCGGGCCATGAGCGGCAGCGGCAAGCCCCCGCGCGCCATTTTTTTCTCTTTTATCGGTTTTTCTCTTCAGTAAATAATACCGAGTTACTCAAAAAAGGTGAATAATTCCGAATTTTAAAAACTATCCAAAATTCAAAAAATGTGAATTTGAAAACAGTTCACGGAGCCAAAAAATGTCAGTGGATCCGAATAATGTTCACAAATTTGAAAAATGTTCAAGATTCTATTTGTTTACCTTATTTCAAGAAATGCTACAGAATTTGGGTACGTATGAACATTTTTTTTAATTTGGTGAACATTTTTAAACATTATTGTGAACAATTTTCGCATACGATAAACATTTTTTCAGTTAGATGATTTTTTTGAAAAATGGTGAACAAAATTTTAATTTGATAGACATTTTTCGAAATTGGTGAATAAACTTTGTATTTGAAGAACACTTTTTAAATGATGAACAAACTTTGAATTTGATGAACATTTTTTGAATTCGATGAACACAATGTAATACAATGAACATTTTTTGAATTTGATGAACAAAAAATGTTCGTAGATTTAAAAAAGAAATTTCACAAAAAAAAGTGAAAGTAAAAAGGAAAAAAGAAAACAGAAAATATAAAAGAAAAAAGAATAAAAACAGTCTTGCGAAATTTGCTCATCAGATTCGAAATTTGTTCATCATTTCAACTTTTTAGAACATTATTGTGAACAAATTTATAATATGATGAACATTTTTTCAGTTAACAAATTTTTAATTTGATGAACAAATTTTGAATTTGGTGAACATTTTTTGAAATCAGTGAACAAATTTCGAATTTGATGAACATTTTTTCAATGATGAACAAATTACGAATTCGATGATTTTTTTAATACGATCAACATTTTTAGAAATTGATGAATATTTTTTGACTTCGATGAATATTTTTTCAATTCAGTGAACAAAAAAATGTTCGTGGATTTGAAAAGAAAACTCGTAAAAAGGATGAAAAAGTAAAGAAGAAATTAAAAACAGGAAAGAAAAACAAAAGAAGAAAAGGAAAAACAAAAGGAAAATAGAAAAAATAAATAAAATGAAAACCAAAAAAGATGAAAAAGAAGACCAGAAAAAAAAAACCCGGTTCAGGGAAGTTCCTAGGACCTTCCCAAAACCGGTTGGCAGTGAATCCCGAATTTAATGGCCGGCCGTCCGAATTCCAACGCTCGATGGGGTGCGCTATGTCGTCGATAGATGGCGACCTAATCACCCCTCAAGACGGAATTTCCTACTTGCCGCTCTGTGCGTCAAACTGTCGCTGTTCCGCACAAAGAGCTACGACCAGCGAACAAGATGGGCCGGCCCATTCACCAGATGCGAACGGTTTCCGGTTTGGGGAATCTGCTAGAAGGTTCCTGGTCGGATTTATGAAGAACATGAACCGATTTTCTGTGTTTTTCGTTCTTTTTTGTGGTTTTCTTTTTTCTGTTTTTCCTTTTTCGTATTTTCTGTTTCATTTTTCTTTATCCTTTTTAGTATTTATCTTTATCTTTCTTTTTTCCTTTTCTATTGTAATTACTTTTCTACTTGCTTTTTTATTTCTATATTTATTTTTAGGTATTTCAAAATTTGTTTGAAGTTTCACAAATCGTTCCACTTTTTAATTTTGTTCAAAAGTTCCAAAACAATTCGTGACTTCTAAAAAAATCTTCGGTATTAGAAACAATGTTCATATTTCCAAAAAATGTTTCTATTTCAAGTTTTGTTCACAAATTCAAAATTATTCTTAATATTTTAAATTTTAATTATTTAAAAGTTCCTTTCCTACTCTTTTTTCTTTACGTTTCAGAATTTCAAAAATTCTTCGAATTTGCAAAAAAAAAATTGTTTCATAATTTTTATTCAGAAGTTCTGAAAAAATTCGTGATTTTTAAAAAATGTTTGCATATTTGCAAAAATGTTCACCTTTCAAAAATTGTTCATCAGTTGAAAAGAATATTCCAGTTTCAAAATTTGTTCGCAAATTGATAAAACAAAATCATTTTTTTCTAATAGTTCGCATTTTTTTTAAATGTTCGCATTTCAAAATGTCCTCATAAGTTCAGAAAATGTTTTCTTTTTAAACTATTTGTTCAAATATTCAATAAATGTTCATAATGTTTGCTACTTAAAATTTTTGTTCACATATTCAAGAATTATATTTTCTATATTTGTTCACAATTTTAATAAATGTTCAGGAATTTCTAAAAATGTTCTCGTTTCAAAATTTCTATGGAATTTCAAAAATTGTTTTTGTTTTCATAATATGTTCACAATTTCAAAAAACTATTCGTGTTTCAAAAAATGTTATTTATTTCAAACTTCGTTTACAATTTCATAAAAATGTTCGTGTTTCAAAAAATGTCAGGAATTTCAAAAAATGTTATGCTTTTGTTCACACATTCAGAAAATGTTCACGATTTTAAAAAAAATGTGCCTATATTTAAAATTTGTTCACAAATTTCTAAAAGTTTTTGTTCTTGAAACTTTGTTCATAAATTTCCAAAACTGTTCCAACTTTTCCAAATTTGTTCATATTCAGAAAAACTTCAAGTTTTCAAATTTTGTTTGCAAAGTTAGAAAATGTTCGGGAAATTTTCATAAAGTGTTTGCGTTTTTGAAATATGTGTTTGTAGTTTCAAAAAGTGTTTGTGTTTTTAAGTTTTAATCACAAGTTCAAAAAGAATCAGGAATTTCAAAAAAGTATCAAGCTTTTCAAAATTTGTTGGCATATCCAATAAATCTTTGTGTTTTCATTTTTTTTGCAAATTCACCAAATGTTCGCGTTTTGGAAATTTTGTTCACTATTTTTTGGAAAAAAACCATGTTTTCAAGGTTTTCCCTATTTTTCAGAAAATGCTTGTGTTTTTTAAAAGACTGTTCGTTATTTCAAAATGTATTCTTAATTTCTATTTTGTTCCTTTTTTAAGAAACAAAAAAATGTATGTGTTTTCAGGAAGTGTTAATGTTTTTAAAAAATTGTTCATAGATTTGTAAATGTTTGAATTTAAAAATTAAAATAACTTTCAAAATGTCGAAAACTTGTAATTCAGTTGCGTCTTATAGTTCATATGCGCTGGGCTGCAATTTTCTTTACAAATTCCTTGGTGTTACACTGTTTAAATTTTGATGAAATTGTTGAACGTTTTCATTTTGCCTCTGTTGGTTGTTTATTTAAATGCCGCGTTTGTGCATTCCTAGCACATGAGGTTGTTGGTCGGGATACCTAGATCAGCCGCGCTCTGTACGACATTTAAGTAATCCCGCTCTTGGGACCTTCTAGAGATTCCCAGCTGGTTTTTTCTGGTATTGAGAATCTTCTAGAAGATTTCCTGAACCGTTTTTTTATTTTATCTGTTTTATTGTTTGGTTTTCATTTTTGACAATTTCTTTTTCCTATTTCTCGTTTTCTGTTACATTTCCTTCTTTCATTTATTCTTTTCTTCTTCCCTTTCTGTTTCTTTTCATTCATTTTTTAATTTCATTTTTATTTTTCATTTTCTTCCTTTTTCAAAATTTCATGTTTCAAAATTGTTCGGTATTAGAAAGAATGTTCGTGCATTTAGAAAATGTTCAGTTTCTCGGAGAATCGAAGTGTTCTAGAAAGTTGTTCAGAAATTCAAAAAAATGTTCTCATTTTAAAAAATTGACCATAAATTTTCAAAAAATGTTCCTATTTTCAAATTGTTGTTCAGGTATTAAAAAATTGTTCACATCTCCAAATTTTTCTCAAGAAATTCAAAATATGGTTGTCACTTAAAAAATTGTTTCCGTTTTCAAATTTTGTTCACAAACTTAAACAATGTAGTTTACAAAATTTCTTCGTGAATTTAAAAACAGTTTGCATTTTTTCAGAAATTCAATGTTTCTGAATTTTCAAGTTTTGTTTATAAATACAAAAAAAAATTGGAATTCAAAAAAAAATTCCAGCTTTTGAAATTTCGTAATAGTTCATGTTTTTCAATTTCGTTCACCAATTCGAAACATGTTTTAGAAGTTTTGAAAAATATAATTATTTTTATTTTTCGTTCAGGAATTCAAGAAAATGTTCCCCTTTTCCAAATTTGTACACATCATCAAAATGTTCCTATTTTACAAAAATTGTACAAAAATTCGGAAAATGTTTTTATTTTGAAGATAATATTCATAATTTCGAAAAATTTAGTTGTAGGATGTTGTCGGTTCGACCCAATACATGGACTGTAGTTTTTGGGATTTTTTGTTAATTAATGTTTAAGTTTTGTCGCTGTTGTATACATCTTTAACTGTCGCGCTGCACTTCAACATGAGAACTTCTAGGTTGCAGTGGTTTGCACGCCAAGCTAATTAGTACGAAGTCGCCGGTTCGAGTTACAGCGTTAGTGCTATTTTCTTTTTTGCGATTTTTCATCCAGGGAACGTGCCGCCGCGTGCCACTGTAAATGGGCCGGCCCAGGCTAGCCGCTCCTGTGCGAAGCACCAACACTTGCCCGAAATCACTAGTTGAGAAGTACTCGTTGTAAAGATCATTCCAACTCTTCAGGTTGCGACAAAGTGCAGCGCGCCACTTGTCGCAACCTGAGAGTTTTCCTTTTTTCGTAGATCCGTTTATTCAAAACGTTTTATCTCTCAAACCGTGCGTCCAAATCTCAAACCGCTTTCACCGTTGGATTCCTCGCGTCAAGATCTTCAAAACTAGATCCCATGTTGATAGGTTTTAATGAACTTTTTTTCATGAAAAAAAGGAACAAAAAAATTGAACTGGAAGCACGGATTTTTCCCTTTCCGGAAGAGGTACACCCATGTTTCTCACGACATCAAAATTGTGCCTCTTGCGAAAGGAAAAAAAGAAGAGAAAATGCTTTTTTTTTCGAGGAGGCACGGGCGTGAGTCTCGCGAAAGCACACCCATGACTCTCGCGGAAGCAAAACTGTTACTCTCACGAAAGGAAAAAAAAACAAAAAATGCGTTTTTATTCCGTTTCCAAGAGGCACGGCCGTGACTCTCGTGAAAGCACGCACGTGACTCTCGTGAAAGCACGCACATGCTTCTCGCGGAAGCAAAACCGTGACTCTCACGAAAGGACAAAAAACAGAAAACATATTTTTTTTCGTTTCCGAGAGGCACGTCCGTGACTCTCGCTAAAGCACAACCGTGCCTCTCGCGGAATCAAAATCATGACTCTCGCGAAAGAAAAAAAACAGAAACATGCTTTTTCGTTTCCGAGAGGCACGGCCGTGACTCTCGCAAAAGCACACCCGTGCCTCTCGTGGAAGCAAAACCGTGACTCCCGCCAAAGGAAAAAAAACAGAAAAAAGTTTTCTTTTTGTTTCCAGGAGGCACAACCATGACTCCCTCGAAAGAAAAACCGTGACGCTCGTGAAAGAAAAAAAAGAAAATGCATTTTTTCGCGTATAGTTTTTTTTTCGAGTTTTTTTGTACGTAAAGCTAAGGAAGATTGGTGAAAAAACAAAACGTCAAAAACCCCATAAAACAACCGTTTTAGAAAGTGAAAAACGCGTGGGGAAAAATAAAAAAAATCCGAAGATAGCGCCCAGAGCGCGACACATGATGAATGATTGAGAGCACGCCAAGTGGTGCTGATCGTTACGAGGCTCCCGAAGAAGCGCTCGTTAACTAGTTGCTCTCCACTTTGCCGCAGCGAGCGGCCTATAGGAGCTCCGACTTTTGCCTCTGGCGTTCCCACTAGTGGCCCGACCAAATAAGGTACGTTGTGTGTTTTTCAGAAGCCCCTCGGAGCAGTTTTGGGAAGCTTTTATTGGCCGGTATGGAACGGATTTAGAAGTTTCCATGCGGATTACTTTGTTTTTGTGCGTGTTTTCCCTATCAGCTTGTCATTTTCTTTTCATATTTCACTTTTTTCTATTCATTTTTTCAGTTCATTTTTTTACTTTTACTTCCATTTCCAATGCATGTTGACTATTTCAAAATACACATTGAACATTTTCTTATACAGGTTGAACCATTTTTGGATACATATTAATATTTTTTGAAATACAATCTGAACATTTATTCGAAATACATATTGAACATTTTTTAATTGTTCATGAACATTTCTTAAGTTTTTATGACTTTTTTAAATTGGAACAAACATTTTTATATGTTATGATTTTCTAAGAACTTGTATGAACAGATTTTTAAATTTCTTCATGTTTTAGGAAAATATGTAAAGATATTTTTAAACATGTGAACATTTTTATATACCATTAAGAATATTTTAATGTAGGAACAATTTTAAATAATATCATGGACATTTTTCCATTTTTATGAACGTTTAGTTACAAATATATTATAATAATAAATGTCTCCACATATTTTAGTGGCACAAGAAATTTCTGCATGAATTTTTAAAATTATCAAATTTATACATTTCATAAACTTTTTTCAATACGCGCTGAACATTGTTAAAAATTTAAGTAAAGTAATTTTTTAATATACATATTTTATCATGTTTTTAAAATATAACAAAAAGAGGGAAAAAAATGAATGAAGCAAATGAATGATCGTAACGAACGAACTGACTATTACTGGGGCAAGGCAAGTTGGTGGTTTATTTTTCTTTTTTGGGCGAGGAATCATTTAATTGGCGCAACCGTGCAATTTGGCACCAATTCTTTGCGACGAGCTCCCCAACTCCATAGTGTCATGGATCTTGTTATTGTTTCAAATAGAGTCGGAGCTATAACTCGTGCTCATGCGTGGGAGCATATGGGATGGCCCAACTGCATTTTGGTTTGAAGTCAGTTAACGGGTGGACCTGCAACCGTTGATCGGTGGACCATCGAACGTTGAACGCGGAGAGTTGGCCAATGACTTTTTCAGAAAAAGAAAGAAAGGTCAAAACTGAAAGAAGCTCATTCTTTTGTAAAAAGTTCATGAAATTTGTAAAAAGGTTCACAAACCTGAGAAAAGTTCACAAATTCATAAAACTTTCATGACTTAGAGAAGTTCGCAAAAATTAAAAAAGTTCTCAAATTTTAAAATAATGTGCACAAGATTTGGAAGAAAGGTCCATAATTTGAAAAAAGTTCACGAAATTTTAAAACAAATCATAAAACATTCACGGATTTGAATAGGTTCATAAGATTTGCGAATTTTTTTCAAATTTATATACTTTGCAGTTTGTGAAAAGTTCACAAATTTAGTAAGAGCAAAAAAATTAAAAAGAAAGAAACACGAAAAATGAAAAAGACAAATATAACAAAAAAGAAAAGAGAAAGTAAAAACGAAAAATGAAAACAAAATGAGAACACAAGAAAAACCCATGTTGGGGGAAAACCAAAAGAAAGTCTGCACAGAAAAACCATCAAAACATTCATCGGAAGTTTCCGGAAAAATGGTGGGAAAAAAGGACATACATGGGGCAGGCCATTTTGATAGGGGAGCAACTGTTGGGAAACGTAGCATGCAATTTCAAAAAAATTTCCTACATTCACGCAAGATCTATCTAGGAGATGCATAACAATGAGAGAGGGAGAGTGTGTCCACGTACCCTCGTAGACTGAAAGCGGAAGCGTTAGTTTAACGCGGTTGATGTAGTCGAACGTCTTCGCGATCCAACCGATCAAGTACCGAACGTACGACACCTCCGAGTTCAGCACACATTCAGCTTGATGACGTCCCTCGAACTCTTGATCCAACAGAGAGTCGAGGGAGAGTTTCATCAGCACGACGGCGTGGTGACAATGATGGTGATGAGATCCACACAGGGCTTCGCCTAAGCACTACGACGATATGACCGAAGGAGTAAACTGTGGAGGGGGCACCGCACACGGCTAAGAGAACAATTGATCTTCTTTGGGGTGCCCCCTGCCCTCATATATAAAGGAGGAGAGGGAGGAGGCCAGCCACAGGGGGCACGCTATAAGGGGGGAAATCGACTAGGACTCCTAGTCCTAGTCGGCCCCCCATTTCCTTTCTTTCGGAGGGAGAAGGAGAGGGAGAGGGAGAAGGAAAGGGGCCGCACCCCCTCCCCCTTGTCCAATTCGGACTCCCTTGGGGAGGGGGCACCACCCCTTGCGGGCTCCCCTCTCTCTCCCCTATGGCCCATGTAGGCCCATTAGTTCCTCAGGGGGTTCCGGTAACCCCTTGGTACTCCGAAAAATACCCGAATCATTTCGAAACTATTACGGTGTCCGAATACTATCATCCAATATATCAATCTTTACCTCTCGACCATTTCGAGACTCCTCGTCATGTCCGTGATCTTATCCAGGACTCCAAACAATCTTCGGTCACCAAGACACATAACTCATAATACAAATCGTCATCGAACGTTAAGCGTGCGGACCCTATGAGTTTGAGAACTATGTAGACATGACCGAGACACATCTCCGGCCAATAACCAATAGCAGAACTTGGATGCTCATATTGGTTCCCACATATTCTACAAAGATCTTTATCGGTCAAACCGCAATGAAAACATACGTTATTCCCTTTGTCATCGGTATGTTACTTGCCCGAAATTCGATCATCGATATCTTCATACCTAGTTCAATCTCATTACCGGCAAGTCTCTTTACTCGTTCCGTAATGCATCATCCCATAACTAACTCATTAGTCACATTGCTTACAAGGCTTATCTGATGTGCATTACCGAGAGGGCCCAGAGGTACCTCTCTGATACTCGGAGTGACAAATCCTAATCTCGATCTATGCCAACCCAACAAACCTTCGGAGACACCTGTAGAATATCTTTATAATCACTCAATTACGTTGTGACGTTTGATAGCACACAAGGTGTTCCTCCGGTATTCGGGAGTTGCATAATCTCATAGTCAAAGGAATATGTATAAGTCATGAAGAAAGCAATAGCAATAAAAACTTAACGATCATTATGCTAAGCTAACAGATGAGTCTTGTCCATCACATCATTCTTTTAATGATGTGATCCCGTTCATCAAATGACAACACATGTCTATGGTTAGGAAACTTAACCATCTTTGATTAACAAGCTAGTCTAGTAGAGGCATATTAGGGACACAATATTTTGTCTATGTATTCATACATGTATGAAGTTTCCGGTTGATACAACTCTAACATGAATAATAAACATTTATCATGATATAAGGAAATATAAATAACAACTTTATTATTGTCTCTAGGGCATATTTCCTTCAGCAACTAGTTGACTAGCGCTCCTTCGGGAGACTCACAACTATCAGTGCCACTTGGCACGCTCTCAGCCGCTCGCCACGTGTCGTGCTCTGGGCTCTTCCTCTGGATTTTGTGTTTTTTTTTTTAATTTTGCCGCACGCGTTTTCGGCTTTTTAATGGTTTTTCCAACGTTTCTGTTTTTCGCCGGTCTTCCTTAGCTTTTGGATGTCCGCTTTTGACAGTTTGGGGAGCGATTGGGGCGGACGTCCGGGGGCGGACATGCGTATAGAGCATCTGCGCCCAACGCGCAGAAGGGCTCTGGGACCCCAAACGGTCCGCCCCGGCTCGTCGCAGCGCCTCCCAGCGCACGCCTCGCCGCCGTCGAGGCGCAAAGCTTGCTCGCCTCCGCCCCGAGGTCGCCCACCGCCGACCCCGCGCGTGCTCCGCGCCGAGCTGCGCCGAGCTCGCCATGCCGCC